>NW_023458562.1:9253781-9286254 GCF_013731165.1 Rhagoletis pomonella | reverse complement strand
CAGAGTCGTGGGTGAACTCGTTAAAGTCGTACTTTAACAAATTTACACTGTATGTATGCGGAAAAAGAGTAACAATGTGTTGGGAGTAGAGTACAATGCAAGGAGTACTTATTGAACGAAATGCGGCAAATACACTTGCGCTGGACTTTAGTATGTATAAAATAAATTTATAATGAAATAAAAATCTAACCAACTTTCGTATCAAGATTTCATGCTTATAATTAGGTATTCCAATTATATATTTTTCTGCAATGCCACACAAAGATACATACATACAAATACACATGCACAGGTACATGCATTCGTATGAATTCAAGCATGGATATACCCAGTGAAAAAGGGAGTGTCTGGGAATGCAAAAAGTAATGGATAGCTCATATAACCTACACAGAAAAAGATGCAAGAATTTCTACGCAGCGATGTCATAAGAAAGTAATGTGTCGCATGTCGCTTTACGATACTATTAATAGAATCTATAGATAAAATAAAGACCACAACACGGCAGTCGAACACGCATCCATTCGACAACAGCAGCTGTTGAGATAACGTGAAAAAACAAACTTGAGTTAGTTTTCAAACTTATTGGGCCTTAAAATCGTAAAAGCATCGTAAACCTCGTAAATTATGAGCCTCGTAAAAGAACCGTCAAAATTTGTATGGAGCTCTATTTACGAGCCCCTCGTAAATTTACGAGGCAAATTTGATGCGGAAACGACCTCGTAAACTTCAGCCGAGGGGCGGAAATTTTTACACTAAAATGTATGATAAAATAATGGAAATAAATGAAAGGAATAATACGCGAATAAAATTTATTAATTTCATCCACTAACTGAATTGACTTAGGTTTCCTGCTCATTTTCGGCAGTTTTAATTGTATTTTAGCCAAGAGTGATAGGGACAAGATGGCGGGATATTATGGAAAATATTACGAATCAAAAACTGTTTGTGGCTTCAAAACTACACATCATCCGCTCGCTTACATTGCGATGCATCTTTTCGTTCAACCGTAGTTGTTACTCTTTTCTTGGTAGAAAGAGGTAATGCATTCCCATTTTCCCACTGGGTCTGTTAGGTAATGTTTTAAGACGGTACTAGCTGTTACTGCCAATATAGAAGTATTTCATATTTGCATCATCCGCTCGCTTACATTACGATGCAACCGTAGTTGTTAATCTTTTCTTGGTAGAAAAAGGTAATGGATACCTACCCATTTTCACTGGGTACTTATAATACATACATCCATGTGTACTTATGCAAGTGCAGTCAAAGTACAACTCTAATTTTTCAATGAAATATATTATAAAGAGGCGTACATACATACACACATAAGTTACAATTGTATTGGACCGCCAAACTAACATAGCACGTGTTAAGCAAGGTCTACCGCTGCTCCATTTATCTATTCGACAATGCGAGTGCAAATTCTCGTAGAGACCAACCCTTAGTCTCTCAAATATTTATACCTACATATGTATGCAAGTCTATAGGGTAGAAATATCCTCGCCAAAAAATTACAAATACTTTTTTCTACTTAGGTATAATCCGAGAAAGAAGCATGCAGTTAATTTGGAATTCAGCTGCAAAAGCAGAAACCTCTCAGTGGAATAACACCTGCTCTCGGTACAAGGGATGCCAGAGCTTTTGAGAGAGTGCTGGGCTTTGCTCAATCACTCAGCTAAAAATTCCAGAGAACTCAAAAAATGAAGAAAACATACTTCCGCTGGAAAGGAAATGAGAGCGAGAGTGGAATATGGTAAATGAAACAGAAAATGGGAATTTATAAACGTCAAGGAAAGTGAAACGTAAGTTAGATTTTACGCAATTCAGCGGTGGGTAAAAATATTTACAGTTAAATTATTGAGGAGACTACTTCAGCAGCTCAAATTTTTAATTATTCATACTTAGTTAGATTATATCATATGTATATTTAAGTATGGATGCACCTATTTACAATGTTTATATGTACCTAAATATGTATGTCTGCATTTGTTTACTCATATAGGATATGCAGGCCGAACTATAGGGTGGTGGTCCATGGTGTTTCTCCCGGAGCCCGAAGTTTTCAAAGGGCCCGGATTTTTCCAAAAATTATGATGGAAGATAAAAATTATAAAATTTTGCTAAGTTGATAAATTTGGTTATTTAATATTCACATACAGAGCTATTATAATTTCTAATAAATGTGAAAACGAATTTTACTATACACATGCAAATGTGGTGTGGTTATTTCCATGCTTGGAAAAACCTGGCAAAATCGTAATATTTAGTATCTGGCCCTGTTCATGGAGCATTTGTTGAAATTATTTCCCCACCATCCGAAGTCCGAAGAGATTTGCTAATCATACTTCACATACTAGGAGAGCAAACATAAGACAACTTATTTTTAAACATGCATGTAGTGAAAACGTTGGAGATTCGTTTGAAAATGAAAATTTGTGTGACGGTTACATATTTAGTAACGGGCACGGATATTCTTTTGGCGGGCATGCATTTTTTTTAGAAAGAGATCCAGTTATGCCGCGTGATTTCGAGTTAGGCATATAATCATTATACCGCAGAAAATGGCAAAATGGGCCATCATTTTCTGAATTTTCACATTTTGGGAAAATAACACAAATAAATAAAAAAAACTTTTAATGTACCATGCTTTTATAAATGGGCTAAAAAGTAAAAAATAATAGCAAAAGTCATTATAAACAATTTATGAGATTGAAAACGAAAAATGTGGAGCGCATGCAATACAAAGCATTAGATTTAATTGAAAAAATCGTCAAACTACATATCATAGACCCATGGTACAATAATTACAGGTATTGTCTTCTCAGAGAGTTTTGCTTCACATCGAAATTCGTGCTCCCTTATTTTCGTTTTAACGCAGTTCAATGTTGGTTCTTTTACTTTTATTTGGCTTTGGTTTTTGTTTTCGCTCACTTTAATTTCTATCATTTTTCAAAAGAAAAGAAATAACGTTTGAAATGAAGTGAGCCATACAAATTTTGAATTTATTTACAAAGCAAATTGGTTTTTCGGCTTTTTCAAATTAAATAAGTCCTCTGCAAGAAGGTTTGTGTAAACAAATATTTGTACGTATGTATATGGTATACGGGGTATGGAAATATTTCTTTTGCCTAGCAGTAAACCTTTAAGAGTGGGCAACAATGATGTTTTTCAAATAAGGCAGATCGGAATATGCGCTCTCTGGGAAGACAATACCTGTAATTATTGTACTATGTCATAGACCTAGAATCTCTACAGCGAAAGTACATATATTACTTTTCACATCAATTCAAGTCTATTACATACGCCCCACGCTTTTCATTTTCAATATCATAAATTCTTTATAATGACTTTTTCTAAAATTTCGCTTCGACATGTTTTGCTGGGTTATGCGTTACATCTTCGCAAATGTTACCCCTATCGAAACCAAGGTGTATACACATCAATAATTCAACGAAATTCTGATAGATAAGTATTGCATTTTATTAGACTTTATTTATATTCTCTTTCAACCAGGAATGTTGCGAATATTTGCATTCGCATTCGTTATGCGAATGATTCGCATCATTTTACACATTCACATTCTACATTCGCTTTCGCATCAACTTATAGGAATGTTTTGCGAATGCGAATGTGTACATGGGCAGAGAGTCTTTTCTAATATTGTTGAAATGGCTCTAAGGGCCAATTTCTCAGTGCGTAGTTAACTTATAAACAGCAGTTAACTACAGATTTGCAGTACAAAAATCACAATTCTGAGTTAACTACGCCCTGTGAAATTGGCCCTAACCAGGGTACGGACAATAACCGGTGCTGAAATAGCTTCTCAACGGAACGAAAGCGCCCTAATTTTCTTAGAATTTTGAACGAAAAACTACACCAGCTGGATGTGAATTCAAATTTCATTTTGCATAGTTTTAACACATTCCTATTATGGAGTAAACTTAACTTAGATCAATTTGCGGAATATGATATCGTTAAATTATACATACTTTAAGGTGTGAAAACTAAACTAACTAACTAAAGTACTATTGGCGAATAATCATCGAATTATAGAACTCGTCTTACGACTCGTGACTGGTAAATTTATCGATAAAAATGGAAGTACTAGATTATTCTAGTATAAAATAATATATGTGTTTTAGACAGTGGCGGCAACAACCGGCTTTTAGCTTCAGGCGCAAACTTTGTATTGCTAAAACTCTTATAATCAACCTTGAAATAATTTTAGATTCCTCCAGCGAAAGCGAAGGCTCGGATGTAGAATCTGGAGACATTAAAAAATGTGAAATTAAAGCTCAATTGAAGGCCTATCTGAAAGAAAAACGAGCTCATCGTGGTGAAAATCCGCTCGAATGGTGGAAAATTAAACTAAAATACGACAAGTTGACAGATCTGGCCGCAAATATTTGAGCGCTCCGCCCGCCAGCGTTCCAAGTGAGCAATTGTTTAGTACAACCGGCCTTATATACGAGCCACTAAGAAATCGCCTCATGGGAGAAAAGGCAGCAAAATTACTTTTTTTGAAATATAATATGCCCCTTTTGAACTTTGACTACTAGATTAAAACACTGTATAGGTACGGTGACCATAAATATGGATTCAAAATGAAGGACAATTTTTCAAAAATATGCCTACATATATTTACGTAGTATAAAAATATCAAAAGAGTATTTATGATTCTAAATTCTTAATACATTTTAAACTTTAAAAATGAATCACATTTTCTTCATTGATATTAATCTTTTTTTACATGAATATTTATAAAAGTATAGTAAAACATATTATAATTACAATAGCTTACACAAAAAGTGGAAATCTTTAAAAGATTATTTTATAGGCAAATTTTGAGTCGTTCAAAACGAAAACAATACCCTTCTTTTTTGTTTTTTTGGTACTTTTCGCAGTTATTTGTCAAAAATCGACGTCATGAACCGACATAAACGACGAGTTACAAAGTGCCCTTTACAAAAATATATAATTTGTGCAGATTGCGCTCCATAGCATCTACATTTCTAATCCGATTTTCATTATCTTTGGCTCAAAGTTTACTGTAATGATATATCTTCTTTATCGAATTTTTTAAATAATGAAAAAAATAATCAAATGAAACTGCGTATTTGATTGAAAATCTCACTTTTTTCGCCTGTAGCACTAATAATTTTCATTGAAGTCGTCACAAGTTATATATTTTGGTAACAGGCACATCAATACCCTTCGAGCTATAAGTCGCTTACGTTAATTTACGTTAATTTAATTTAATTTTGGAGATTTTTTCATGAGATATTGAAGAAATGCTACGAAAAGTACCAAAAAACACTTTTTTCAAAAAATCCATCCATTGTCCGATAATTTTAAAATAACGAATAAAATGCGGGACAAATGCAGGACACTTTGAAAAAATCAGTACATTTTCAGGTTTTTCAGGTTTGAAAAACTACGCAGGACCGACCTTTGAAAAACAGTACGGTCCTGCAAAAAACAGAACGGATGGTCACCGTATGTATAGGTGAAGTTCTCGTTCAATGTTCTTATAAATTACAAAATTTTTAAGTAATAAAAACGATGACTTAAGTTGATTATAGCTTTTTCGCATTGGCTTTCGCATTCGCGATTATGAAAAATATGTCATTCGAAACATCCCTACATTCAGCATACGCACATGCATATATATATATACATTAGGGCGGTCCAAAAAAATGCGTGTGAAAAAGTAAAGTCGGAATTTTTATGCTCTCACCCCCTAGGATTGTTCTATATTGAAAAATATACGCCTACTTTTTTATTTTGTATACAGATAATATTTAGAGGTCGTTAAAAGCGCCCAAAGTTTTACATGTATTTTATATGGTAAAAAACCACTTTTCGTAGAAATGGTATAGAATTCTTAACAATCAATGTTTTTCTATAGGAAAACTCTGCTTATCTGCAAGAGATTCCCAATAATAATACCCAATTGTTTATTTAACAATTTTTTCATCGCAACTATAATTTATAGGTCCGCCATAAACCCACGGAAACCCGGAAAAGTGCAATGGGGGACAAATAAAATATCGTTAGTATTAAAAAAATGGTTAAAAAAAGAAATGGGTACTATTATCGAAATCCTCCTGAAGAGAACAAGAGTTTTCCGATTGAAAAATATTTATTTTCAAGAATTCTATACCATTTCTACGAAAAGTTGCTTTTTTCCCATATAAAAATGCATGGAAAACTTTAATCACTTTGAGCGACCTCTAAATATTTTTTTATTTCAAAATAAAAAATATGGGTATCCTTTTTCGATATAGAACAATCCTAGGGGGTGAGAGCATTGCAATTCCGACTTTACTGTTTTTGGACCACCCTAATGTACATACATACGAGCACTAATTAATTTCATTCAAAGAAATGGCGTGTCGTCCATTTCCGCCGTAGCGTATAAAGTGCATATTTGTAGGCGCAATATTTAACTACTTCCGGCGGGGCGACATTTACCTCTAGAGTTTAATGGATTCTTTGATATGATACCTATCGACGAGGTTGATGTCTGTATTTGTTTATAGAATCTTTGCAAAGCAAAGGTTTTATAGCTACAAATGGTGTCTGGACATACAACATTGCAAGGTGATAAAAGCGTTGTAATAAAAACATCCAACGAACTGTATTTACGCACACTTAGGCTCAGGACCCATTGTGATGCCGCATGTGGGGCCAGCAACTCCAAATCAGTGTTGCCGTTTTGCGACTAAAGGGGCAATTTGAGCCTTTTTAGGCGCCAATACCCTTTCACCCGACTTTTTGAAAATTTTCATTTTTTGACCCTTTTCCAAAATTATGTGACTTTTACCTTTATTTCCTCCCACTTAAAACTTTTTAAGGAAAGGCAACTCTTCTCCTTGGAAAAATTAGAGTTCTATGTTTTGTTTAAAGCTAGTCCCGCTATTTTCTTCTTAAATTTAGAAGCGGAACGTTCTATC
Organism: Rhagoletis pomonella; assembly: GCF_013731165.1. Taxonomy (NCBI): domain Eukaryota; kingdom Metazoa; phylum Arthropoda; class Insecta; order Diptera; family Tephritidae; genus Rhagoletis; species Rhagoletis pomonella. Next base: position 9,279,298 of record NW_023458562.1, on the reverse strand, counting down.
AGCAAATAGACTTTATAATACATGTAAATTTGATTTTGACTTTCGATCTCAGATTTATTTATAATACGGTGACCCTTTTTTCGTCAATAACCCCTTTTTTGCGAATTTCTGAAATTTCAAAACGGCAACACTGCTCCCAATCCCTCCTAAAACCATTCTGAACTTTTCAGGAACTTTAGTAAATCCCTGATTTCCACGCATCTAAGGTCCTGCTGGAGAGTCTTCGTCTACATGGAGCAGGGCACTGGCACGACAGGTGCAGAGTCGTTTCCTCCTCTTCTTCATGTTGATAACTTCTACAGAAGTCATATATACGTAGGCCAAGTCGATAGGAATGCTTTCCAATTGGGCAGTGTCCTATTATGGCAGATACTAATAATCCAATATTGTTCTTATTTAGGCTCAGTAGTAGGCCAGTGCGTTTAGCGCTGAGCACCGGCAACAATTGCTTGGCAATTTTGCAGTTGATTTTGTCATGCTATCTGTCGTTCGCTACTTTAATAAGCCTCTCGGATATAAGTAGGTTACAAGTTTGTATTGCTATTTCGTCGCTTATATCCTCAAAAGTAAGTTTTATGCCAAGCCGCGCCAGTTAAGAGATAAGCAGCAATTTACGTCTACCATGCAGGTTGCTACAACTTCGTGAGGGATTTTATTGACGCCTGGCGGCCAGTGAAGACATAGATATCAACCAACAGTACCGAGCGAAAAACGCTACAGTGGTCCGAGAGATGAAAGCTAAGGGACATTCCCAGGTGATGGAAGTATATTGTAACGAAACCTTTTTTGCTGCTTCTTCTACAACGCTGGGGTATGCTCACCGTGTCCAGGGTTCGGTACAATAAATTTGTAGTTTCGGGGTTCCGGTAAATCATAACTTATTTGGTTATTCTCCTAACTTATTCTAAAACATATAAAAAAAATTCTCTTCTTCTTCTTTTTTGGCGCTGTAACCGCCTAAGCGATTTTGACCGAGTTCAGCAAAGCACGCCAATCGTTTCTCCTCTGTGCCAACTGACGCCAATTGGAAACGCCAAGTGAAGCCAAGTCCTTCTCCACCTGATCTTTCCATCGCAGTGGGGGCCTCCCTCTTCCTCTGCTACCACCAGCGGGTTCCGAGTTGAATACTTTCAGAGCTGGAGCGTCGGTGTCCATATCGTTGTAAAGCTCATACAGCTCATCGTTCCATCGTCTGCGGTACTCGCCGTCGCCAACGCGTAAAGGACCGTAAATCTTCCGCAAAATCTTTCTCTCAAACACCCCAAGAGCCGCCTCATCGGATGTTGTCATTGTCCATGCTTCTGCGCCATATACCAGCACGGGCATGATGAGTGACTTATAGAGCGTGGTTTTCGTACGTCGAGAGAGGACTTTACTCCTGAATTGCCTACTCAGTCCAAAGTAGCACTTGTTGGCAAGAGTGATTCTACGTTGGATTTCAATGCTGACATTATTATCGGTGTTAATGCTGGTTCCCAAGTAAACGAAATTCTCTACTTTCTCGAAATTGTAACTGTCAACAGTGACGTGGGTGCCAAGGCGCGAATGTGCTGACTGTTTGTTTGATGACAGGAGATACTTCGTCTTGTCCTCGTTTACCACCAGACCCATGCGCTTTGCTTCCCTATCCAACTTGGAAAAGGTAGAACAGACTTCGCGGTTTTTGTTACCGATGATGTCGATGTCATCGGCATAAGCCAGCAATTGCACGCTCTTGTAGTAAATTGTTCCTGAGCGGTTCAGTTCTGCAGCTCTTATTATATTCTCCAACATCAGATTAAAGAAGTCACACGAAAGGGAGTCGCCCTGTCTGAAACCCCATTTTGTGGCGAACGGCTCGGAGAGGTCTTTTCCAATTCTGACGGAGCTGGTGGTATTGCTCAACGTCATTTTACACAGCCGTATGAGTTTTGAGGGGATGCCAAATTCAGACATAGCGGCGTATAGGCAACTCCTTTTAGTGCTGTCAAAAGCGGCTTTAAAGTCGACAAATAGGTGGTGAAGGTCGATCCTTTTCTCGCGGGTCTTTTCCAAGATTTGGCGTATTGTGAATAACTGGTCTATGGTGGATTTGCCAGGTCTAAAGCCACACTGATAAGGCCCAATCAGAGCATTGACGGTGGGCTTCAGTCTTTCACACAATACGCTCGTTAACACCTTGTAACCTATGCTTAGAAGGCTGATCCCGCGGTAGTTGGCGCGAATGGCGGGGTCACCTTTCACACAGCACACTTAAATTCCAGTCGTCGGGCATGCGTTCATCTGACCATATTCTGCACAAGAGTTGATGCATGCACCTTATTAACTCCTCGCCGCCGTACTTGAATAGCTCAGCTGGCAGGCTGTCAGCTCCAGCGGCTTTGTTGTTTTTCAGCCGCGTTATTGCTATACGTACCTCGTCATAGTCAGCCGGTGGAACGTCGACTCCGTCATCATCGACTGCGGGCTCGGGTTCTTCTTCTCCACAACTTTCCGTGCTGCTACCATTTAGTAGGGCGGAAAAATGTTCCCTCCATAATTTAAGTACGCTCTGGACATCAGTTACTAGGTCGCCATTATTGTTCTTACAGGAGTGCGCCCCGGTCTTTAAACCTTCCGTAAGTCGCCTAACTCTCTGGTAAAATTTTCGGGCATTCCTCCTGTCGGCCAGCATTTCAAGCTCTTCGCACTCACGTATTTCGGCCTCTCTCTTCTTATTGCGGCAAATACGTCTCGCTTCCCTCTTCAGATCCCTATAGCGGTCCCACATAGCGCGCGTTGCGCCCGATCGCAGCGTGGCCCTGTAGGCGGCATCTTTTTTCTCTGCAGCTTCCTGACACTCCTCATCGTACCAGTTGTTCTTTCGGGCTCGCTGAAATCCGACTACTTCTTCGGCGGCGGTACTTAATGAGCGTGAAATGTGGTTCCACTGCTCGCATATGTCGGTTTGTTGAAGAGTGCTTTCTGAGAGCAGGTGTGAGAGTCGAGTAGCGAAAGCGCTGGCTGTCTGTTGTGATTGCAGATTTTCGACGTTAAGCTTTCCTTGCATATTTGGGCGCACATTTTTTGCTGCACAGAGGCGGGTGCGTATCTTGGCTGCAACAAGATAGTGGTCCGAGTCGATGTTTGGGCCTCGGAGTGTGTATAAAAAAAATTACAATAGGTAATATCGGTAGAGTCGTTTCCAGTGGCTGGGTAACGACTCCTGTGTTCCGTTACCGGCCCGTTATGCCATGGTGGCGTGACTTTGCTGCTGCTCTGCCGCAGTCCGGGCGAGCATGTGGTTGGTGGACGGCGTTCTGCAGACGCTGGCGGCGGCACTGGCGGGCAGCGCTCTGATCGCGCCAGTGGTGGTATTCTGCTAATGCCGGTAAGTAATGCTCTGGTCGCGCCAGTGAGCGGCGCTCTGGTGTCTTCGGTGACGCCGGAGAGTAGCGCTCTGGTCGCGCCGATAAGTGGCGCTCAACTAACGTCGGACAGTAGCGCTCTGGTCAGCCGAAGAGTGGCGCTCTGGTAACGTCGGTGAGATAGTGCCCTAGTCACGCCGATGAGTGGCACTCTGGCAACGTCGCTGAATAGCGCTCGGGTTGCGCCGATGAATGGCACTCACCTAACGTCGGAGAGTAGCGCTCTGGTCGCGCCGATGAGTGCCGCTTTGGCAACGTAGGTGAGTAGTGCTCACCTAACGTCAGAGAGTAGCGCTCTGGTCGGGTCGCTGAGTGGCGCCTTTTCGACGCCGGAGAGCAGCACTCTGATCGCGCCGTGGAGCACAGCTCTTGTTGGCACTGTTGACTTCTCTCTGATGACGCTGGTAAATGGCGCTGGTGAACGTTGCTCTGCTGACGGCGGGCGAGCGGGTACGCGGTTTCACGGTTTTGATGCTCTCCACTTCTGAGTGGTGATCAGAGAAAAACGAAGCTGATTTTGTGACTATAAGCCTGCTCACATTAAAAACGGGGGATGACCGAACACCAGCGCATAGCGTACAGTGTTTGCAAATACAGCCACCACAAGTGAACGATACCTATAACAGCTCATACTGATGTTGACTTCGGCAAAACAGTATTCCGAGTGAACGTGCACGAAACCAGCAACCGCCGTATTTGTACGACTGCCGAAAGCACGATACTGCATTTGGACGGTTACCGAAAGCACGAGAGCTCATCTGGACGGTTACCGAAAGCATGAGAGCTCATTGGGACGGTTGGCGAAGCAAGACGCCGCAGTTCATATGTTGCAGAAGTCGTTTGGCTTGGTGCTGAAAGCCATTTTATCTGTTGCTGAAGGCATCAAACGTTGCCGAAGTCATGATACTGTATTTCAAAAACAATTCAACGACATTTGCTTGTTTGAAATGAAGCATTGATATGTACATACATACGTACGCATGCACATTCGTCACAACTAGCCTGCCAACACGCTCTTGGCGCCAGCAGTGAGTAAAGCGCTATAAATACATACCAGTGATTGCACTTTAAATATCTGTGGGGTAGAATCTGGAACAATATGTGGTAGATTTCAAGCAAATGTGGTAGATCTCAAGTTTAGGATCAAACTTTGTACAAAAATTAAAAAGAATTCGGCAAGGTTTCACTTAAATTGCAAACTTTTTAATTAGCCTCTAAAAAAATTAATTTTAGTATAACAAAAAGCAAGATAGAAGTTGCTGAAAATTGCGTTGAGGTTTGGCAATTTCTTTCCTTGACAGTGTAAAGCAGTTCCTTCCATATCAAGATACTTTTCGAACATACCTTTTTTTGCAACCTTCCGGAGTGCTGCCAGCTTTTATTTTTATCACATCACGTTGTAGCGAACAAATTTGGCACGTTACAGAAACCGCTACTTGTGATTTGGCGATTTTGACAATTCTCAAGTAAATGTAAACAACGCCTCAGAAACTTAAGATGCACTGAAATTTGCTAACACTATCACAAAAATTGCCGCTTTTTAACATTTTCGCTATTAATTCCTTTTATAAATCATATATTTTAAAATTTAACACAATGAAACCGCATTTGCTGTCGAAAAATTTATTATTGGGAAAATTTACTATTGTACAGTTTATGTTATCCTCCAATTCGGCTTGTTTACTTTTACTTGAGAAATTTCATCGCCGCCGGGAATGCGGAATCTTGTATTATATCATTCTCGTTACCATATAGAACCTGGTAAAAAAGAATCCCCTCACGACTCCAAATTGTACACATAACTTTAAATTTATAGAAATCGAAACCGATGAAGTGCTTGAAATTGTCAGTGGTTTTAAAAATAAAATTGGAGGAAAAAAACTATTATCTGATGGAGTCATAAAAGACTCTATAACATATACAGGGTACTTTTACACGCAGTTAATTAATGAAAGTCTAAAATATGGTGTTGTTCCTGATCACTGGAAAACATTTATTGTTGTGCCAATTGAGAAAGTCAAGAACACAATCAGAGCCGACGAGATGAGACCAATTAAAACGTTGCCTAGTGATGAAAAAGTTCTTGAAACGGTAGTTAAAAAGCAACTAATAGAATATTTAGAAATTAGTAAAATATTAATGCCACAACAGTCTGGTTTTAGGAAAAGGCACTCGTGTGATGATCGTGTATTAGCTACCTGGAAAGAAGAATAGAGCAGAAATAAATACATAGATGCGGTCTTCTTAGACTTAAAGCGCCCATTTGAGACCATAGATCAAGAGTTACTTCTAAATAAATTGACTAATATAGGGAGTTAAAATGGTTTCAAAGTCTTATTACAAATCGTTACCAGAGAACACAGATTGGATCGTCGGTATCTGAAAAAAGAAGTATAGTGGTTGGTCTACCTCAAGGCTCAGTGCTAGCACCTATATTATTTAATATATACATAAATGATATTGCCAAGGGTATTAAATATTGTAATATTAATCTTTTCGCTGATGACACGTTAATCATGTTAAGTGGTGATCATATTACTGATATTGTTTCAAAACTACAAGATGACTTAAATAAAATATATAATTGGCTATGTTTAAACAAACTTAAAATAAATGTAAGTAAAACCAAATACATGGTCATATCCAGAAGAAATATTGATATGCATGAACTTCGTAATTTAAACATAAACCAACAAAAAATAGAAAGGGTGCGGAGCTTTACGTACTTGGGTATAAAAATTGATGAGAAGCTACAGTTCAATGATCATATTGACTATACCGTAAGCAAAATAGCAAAAAAAAGTACTTTATGAAACGGAAATATAAAATAATGGTATATGGATCAATAATAAAACCTCTCCTCAATTATTGTCCAACAATTTTCTTCATAATGAATGATAGCCAAATTTATAAATTGCAGAAACAACAGAAACAAGCAATGAGATTCATTCTTCCAAAACGATATGACACGCCCATTAGAGACATGTTATCAGCCCTTGGTTGGCTAAGTGTGAAACAACAGCACTTTTATTATACGATGAAATTTGTTAAAAACATTATTGAAGATAATTTACCAGAATACCTAAAGATTAACTTAAAGTATGGCAGCAATGTGCACAATAAAGATACACGTAAGAAAAATTACTTCAATTTACCCATGTTAAAAAGCGAATCTGATAAATGTAATCTTTATTACAAGGGTCTTAAAAGTTATAATGAATTGCCAAATACTGTCAAGCAATGTAAAAACATCAATGAGTTTAAAAGAAAGTTGTTTGAATTTTATAAAACTATCCCAATATAATGTAATGTATTACTTTATATCTGTTTTCGGTTTACTATTGTTCCAAATGATTTCATTAGGCTTAAGCAATGTAATATTACATAACTATGTTAAGTCTACATATATTGTAATGAATTAGGTTTAAGAGAGCTGTAATAAATAAATAATAATAATATAGTGTTTAGTGTTGGACAATTTTTGCTCTTAAAATTAAGAAAATTATGTCGAGCAAAAACAAAGCTAGGTACTCAAAAACGCGAATATGTGGTAGATTTCAGACCTTGTGTGGTAGATGCTGAAAAAACTGGCAGATCTACCACAATGTGGTAGAAGTCCGATCACTGATACATACATACATACGAGACGATAAGTTACCCTTTAGTACATATATGTAATACTCCTATATTGGCAGTAAGAGCTAGTACCGTCCGAAAACACTACAGTACAGATATATCAATAAACACGTACGAAAGAAAAGGAACACATACGTTTATAAATAAACATGTACACAACACATAAACAAAAACAGCACTCAAGTACACAATACATTGACAAAAACGGTACTAGACTGTCTCGCTTTGATTTCGGAATGCTTACACATTGAGAAGTTAGCTTACTGCCAATATAGAAGTATTACATATATGCTTTAATACATTCGTCGTGCTTTCGGCAACAAGTCAAATGGCTTTCAGCAACAAGTCAAACGACTTCTGCAACAAATGAACTACGGCGTCTTGCTTCGCCAACCGACCAAATGAGCTCTCATGCTTTCGGGAACCGTTCAAATGCCGATATTGCTAGTTTCGTGAACGAGCATTCGGAATACTGTTCTGCCGAAGTCAATATCAGTATGAGTTGTTATAAGTATCGTTTACTTGTGGTGGCTGTATTTGCAAGACAGCACGCTATGCGCTGGTGTTCAGTCATCCTCTAATTTCTTTTAGGTATCGATACAAGGCGCATCAATTACAGGTGATAGCGATAGAAGCTATGATTCTTCTTATGAGCACGCTTGTGTCAAATTATCGTCTGTTTTGCTTTATTTACATATCCGCGTATACATACACATATACGTATATATATACCCCGCAAACAAATGCTCCCGAAATCTTTAAGAGTGTCGGAAATTTGTTACGATTCTTTTAGAAATCTGTAAAGAAAAACATATGAAGCGGCTGACAAGAACTAGTAAAGAAATTTCTGTATGATTTCTTAAAGAAAATTCTTAAAAAAATTGTGAAACCTTTCAGTATTCTATGAAATCCTGGTATGCAGGGTATACATATACACACGAATATGAATAGATAAAGAAGATGTTGATGACACAAGGAGTTCATACCAACGGTAAATGTTGTTTTTGTATGATTGCTACAAGCTGTAGTTGTTGAATCATGGTATCGATACTACTAAGCCAACGCGCTGCACAATCATACAAAGCAGCAGTATTGATTGAGTTTGCAATAGTTGGCGTTCAACGCAAGCCAGTCTCTGGTGGTGATGTCATATGGTGTTATCAATGAGCCAATTTACACGACGACTTTTCAACCTGCGTTTTTGGCACGTTCCCTTTAAAAAAAGTCTTCGAAATTCTCGTGCATTTACACGATGACTTTCTTTGCGGCGTTTCTTCCGTATTTTTGACATTTAAGCGTAAAATTGTCTTAGGTCAACTCTTTCGTCCTCGTTTTTAAAGCGGAGCGAATCGCGAACTCAAAGCAAAAATACGAAAAAGTAAACTCGATAAAAGCGAAACGTCAAAAAAACCCCTCGATTTCGCTCACGGTGCTTGCTTGCCTACCCCGCTGACTTCGCTACACTTCTTGCCTACAAGCTCGACACGCATTGGCTCAATGACGCACAAGCAATCGTTCCATTCAGTCAGAGCTGTTCAGCCGCGACCACAACACCGTGCTGACCAGCATTGCCGCGAGCTTGAAAAAAATGTATCAGTTGCCAAGCAGAAAATGTATCAAAAGCAAACGCAACTGCTATTTTTTAAATTTTTAATTGAAAAACAAATAATAAATATAATTTTATAATTAAACCCAGTTATAAAAAAAAATTATATTACTTGCTTTAACAAAAACAGAGAATCTGTATGCTTGTACTGAAAATCTCTAGTTAACTGCCGATTCTGAGTTAGCTACGCACTGTGAAATTGGCCCTTATTTGCATTACGAAAAACAAACCTGTAGGTCCCTAAACCACACAAAATCATTGCGCAACCCGAGACTTGTACAAGTCAATACACAATTAAATTGCACCTTATTTTGGAGAAACGTTGCTCAGGTAAATATGTGCAAGAAATATGAATGTGCGTTGTATATTTTGATACCCAGTAGATAATTTCAGGAGTTAAAAGCCCTTCTGAAAGGCCTTCCTGAGAGGCAAGAGGCCTTCCACTCTACATTCCATTCTCCTTTCTTTTTTGTATGGAGTGGCACAAATTGAAGGTCTTCTTCTTTCGCTACCATTGAAAGGCCTTCCAAAAGGTTTTTATAGGACATACTTCAGAAGGCCTTTTGGAGGATTTCTTTTAAAAGTGCTCCTTTAATTTATAAAAATCATACATCTTTGAAAAATTTGATAAGGTTTATATCACATACATATGTGTTATTGCAACTTAACATGTTTATTGAAACTCATTTGTAATGCATTCGCGTTAATTGTAAATGGATAAGCCCTTCTAGAAGGCACGCAAGGAAGAACTTATTTCAGCCGTTCTTGGGTAGGCCTCTTAGAATGGCTTTACTTAAGAAGGCCTACCTTAACTATCTTGTGGGATAGCTTCAGCTTTAAAATGCAAAAAAAAGGATATTAAAAAATTTTATTTTTTTCAACGGTCTTATTCTTATTTTACAGCACGATCTGAACACAAAAATCAAAACTAGACTAATAGCCCAATTCTGTATCGGTGACAAATATTTTTTTTCTGGCAAATTTCAAATTTTTCATATATTTTTGAAAACTGTGACAAGAATTTGCCACTGATACAGAATAGAGCCGTAAAACTGCGCAGCAGTCTCAAAAAAACAACACAAATTATTGTACAATAACACAAGTATGAGCAAAATATCAAAATGATTTTGATTTTAGCGCAATAACTATGCAATTAGTACAAACAACCCCATGCACCACACAAATGACCGCGGCAAGCCCGATATTGCGCAATGTTTTTGTGTAGTTAGGGAACCTATAACAGCAGCGTGTGAAAATAAATTCCGGGTTGTATTTCCCTTATAAGCGTTACCAAATCAAACTTATAAATATCTACATATAAAATTTTATGAATTTAAATAACAAGAAAATAATTATTTTCCTTTCAACTATGTAGTAATATTATTGATAGTTCTCGAAAATTCATTTCTGCCAGCCAAAAGCATCAAAATTGGGCATTTGTGAACAAAAAAGTATCAAAATATCAAATCTTAATGTAGAAAAAAAACTATCAAAAATGATACGATTGTATCGAAACGGTGCTGACTGACTGTTTAGCGGCTGTGTTCAGTGTTACTGTTGTGCGATTAAAGTGTCAAATTGACATCAATAGGTTTTAATTTTAACAGAGAAAACTATTTTTGACAGAAAATGATGATCTCCATCGTATATGTAATACTTCATATTGGCAGTAAGCTAACTTCTCAATGTGTAAGCATTCCGAAATCAAAGCGAGACAGTCTAGTACCGTTTTTGTCAATGGATTGTGTACATGTTTATTTATAAACGTATGTGTTCCTTTTCTTTCGTAGTTGTTTATTGATATATCTGTACTGTTTCGGATGGTACTAGCTCTTACTGGCAATATAGGAGTATTACATATATGATCTCATATATCATAGATGAAATAAAGTCTACTCTAAGCAGCTTTTTTGGCAGATTTTCAGTTGAACAAAGCTAAAACTAACGTTAGAGTCGATTTTATTTCGACTATGAATATTCCTCAATAAGTTTGGAGAGGTAAAATAATGAAAGTATTAACATACATGGTATAAACAAAGAACGTAGATAACAAGAAGGGACCACCGGGAATTAACCCAAAATGATTAAAAATAACGTCGCTCGTTCCTTAATTTTACGGTACAGAGCTACGTAGCGAACCATTAAATTAAGATATAAGTGACATTTATTTGAAAATATATCACATTAGAGACTATTTTAGAAGTTAACTAACAAAAAAAAAATTGTGTGTTAGGCCATTTCAGCTCTCATGGTCTCAAATGTGGTGAAGCCCATTCTCTAAAGAAAAGATAAGCTAACTTCTACAAAATTTTTTTCGATGATGGCCTGGATTTCGAATTTACAACTTAGGTAGAATACATTATATAACGAATGCTCCGTTACGCTTATCGAAGGTGACGCAAGAATTCGTAGAAATGACCTCTACCTCTTATTCTATGTTGTATAAAAATTTCATATCTGTACCGATTACCAGTAGCTCTCTTGAAAAATATGTGTATTCGATTTTACTATGGGAGTAAATATAAACTCAAAACTTTACAGCTGTTTTTCTTGAGTTTTTGGTTTTTTGAGTTATGACAGCATTGAAGTAAATGAGTGTTATGTTCATTTACATAACATTCATATTGGACATCGAAGATAAATTTCGATCATCCGCCATAATGTTTGTTGGACAATTTTTAAACAATTTTTGATGTAATTGAAAGAACGAAATTTTGTACGTAATTTTTATACTTTTTAACACGCCGATTCTTTTTGGTATTCCCGATATTTACTCAGTACTTGTCAAAAAGTATCGAGTTCTCGATATTACTCAATATTCATGAAAAGTGTCGATATTCTGTACTCGGTACTCGTATCGTTCTATCACTAACTATATGGATTCAGGTGAAATTAATAGTTGACGTGCAACGATTTCTTAGAAACTTGAAATTTACTCCAATTTTTCTTAGGAATGGGGCATTATGAAATATGGAAAGTGTGGTACAGTTGCCACCAGGCCTGCCAACTTGGCTCAAACCGCGCCATTTTTGCCACTATTTTACTTCAAATGGCACTTAATTTTACTATGAAAAGTGCCAAAATGACACTTGAAAAACAGTAATATTTCAATATATTTTTGCGAAATCCATTGCGTGTACTTTTTTTCTCAACTAAAATTTCCTGATTTTTAAAGTTTATACAACTGGTTTATCTTATTTTGGCTTGCACTTCTTAGGCGGCGGTATCGCAAAAATGGAGAGTGAAATTTATAAAACGGAAATTTTTACTTAAGAGGGAAGATATAGTATAGATACGGTGACCATATTTATGGAAGCCGAATACGGGACAAAAACAATTTTGCAAATTTTTTCCACAAAAGCTAAAATATCTTAAAAGCTTCTTCAATGATCTTGATGTATTCACCCTAAAACAGCATCCCTATAGCAACATTACACATTTGTAGGATATTTTTCTCGAGCTTTTTACCCCGCAAAATTTGTAAAAAAAAAAAATCCGTAAATTTTAGTATAATAAAATGCAAGTGAAATCAGTGGATAGCAGTGCCCGATACCATTCCGCAGGCCCTGGATCAAGCCCGTTTTCCGACTTACATAAAAAAATAAGAAAAAAAAAACAGAAAAGTTTTTGTTTTAATAGCGGACGTCCCTCGGCAGGCAATGGCAGACCTCCGCGTGTATTTCTGCCATGAAAAACAGCTTCTCATAAAAATACAATCGCCGTTCGGAGTCTGCGTAAAACTGTAAGCTCCTCCATTTTGTGTGACAACATCAAGGCGCACGCCACAAACCGAGAGAGAAGCTCTGCCAAACGCTAACATATTGTGTAAGCGCCAATATACTATTATTAAAATGCCGTTAATTTTTGGCATTTTTTTTTTTTGTTGAAAGTGTTACGAATTTTTTTCATACAATGTTAGAAAATTTGTTTATGGGGAAGCAAATGAGCAGCACGTTGCACTTTATTATACTAAATTTTATAGAGTTACAAAACTGCAAATCAAATTTTGTCTAAAGATTCTGATTTTGATGAAACTTGGCATAATTAATTTTCATAGTTTTTGCAAAATGTCGAAAATTTAGATTTATATGGTTCATGTTGGGAAAAGTGGTTTACTTTCATAAAAAATAATAAACGTTAAATAAACAAAAGCAAAATAGCCAAACCTGGCTAAGATGTTGAGTACTAATTTATATTTTGGTCCCTATATGTGTTCGAACCACAGACATTCCGATTAGAAAATAATAACTGTCTATGGAGAAAATTACGATCATATACCAACATCACTGGTTCATAGGCATGCCATTTTAATGAGCTGTCAATACCGGCTTGGAAATACCGAACACCGAACAAATACAGAACATTAAAAGAAATACAGAACATTTGGCGTCCCGTATAAAGTAAATAAATTACCAGGACAATTGGTCAAAAAACCGGAACTGTCCCGTATAATACAGGAAGGATGGTCACCGTAAGTATAGAGAAAGGAAAAAAGGAAGAAAGCGACGTATGCACAGCGATCAATAGCGATAGCAAAAACATCTTCAAAGTGCAAAAATACGAATACCTATATACATACGTATTTTTGTATGCACTTACATGCATACATACATATATATGTATGAACTCATTTTGCATTTCAGCCCTGCCGGTACCACGCAAAGTTAGAGCCAATTTACACGACTTCTTTTCACCCTGCGTTTTGGCACGTTCCCTTTTAAAAAAGTCTTCGAAAATCCTCGTGCATTTACACGATGACTTTTTCTTTGCGGCGTTTCCTGCGTATTTTTGACATTTAAGCGTAAAATTTTATTTGGTCAACTCTTTCTTCCTCATTTTTAAAGCGGAGCGAATCGCGAACTCAAAGCAAAAATACGAAAAAGTGAGCTCGATAAAAGCGAAACGTCAAAAAACCCCCTCGATTTCGCTCATCGTGCGTGCTTGCCTACCCTTCGCTACACTTCTTGCCCACAAGCTTGACACGCATGACTTTCCACCCAAGGTGAAAAGTCATCGTGTAAATTGGCTCTTACTAGCGAATCATAAAACTAAATAAGAATATATGAATGAAGGAAGCGTGCTTCGTGCACCCAGGCCCTTCGAGAGAAAACTCCAATTGGATACATTTTTAGACGAATTTTTGCGGGATACTTATTTTTTCCGATCAGTATAAATGTGGATACTTTTTTAAATAGGCCAAAATTTTATATTTTCTATAAAGCTTTTTTCGTTCTAAAATCGATTTTCATTAAAGATGGTAGAAAGGATTACGTTTTCTAAATTTACTAAAAATCGCTACTTAAGCGTGAAATTAAAGCATTTTATTTTTTGTGAACGAAGCAGTGAACATATGAAAAGATATAAACGCAATTGTTTTAATTAGTTAAAAAGGATGCTTTAAGCAAGATCTTAATATGTATATATATAAAGTAAATATATACTCTTTCTGTAGTAATCTCTTTCATATCACATATATTCATTTGTTAATTTAAAAAGAAAGATTTCAATGTAGTTTAAAATACACTGTTAAAAAACTAAATTTGATTTATTTAAGGAAATTTGTATGAATTTTACTGAAAAGACTTTAAATACACTCTAAAAAATTTTGTTTATTTGCGCATATTAAGAGAGGTAACCAGTATTCTCTTTTAATGTGTGCCAATTTGCACACTAAACATTGTTTACTTTTACATACCAAATTTGTCGCGAAGAGCAAAATTACACATAAATTGTTTAAAAGAAGAAGAAGAAGAAGAAGAAGAAGAAGATGTATTTGTAGTTTGAAAATTTTTGCAATTTTAAACATTTAATATGTGTATTTATGTGTATATTTTAAAGATCTGAAGTTCTAAATCAAATCCTGAACATCTTATACGTACATTTATACAGATTCTTGTTGAAATAAAGATACTTTTCAGAAGTAGTTTTACATGCTCTTTTTAGAGTGTACTTACTATTTATTATACTTACTTTGCAAAATACTTATGCACAAAAAATGTACTTTATAAATTGAAATTACAAATGTTTGATGTATTCCAAGTCCTTAGGATGGTTTAAATTATGTATTTTTCGTGAAAATCTTTGGTTTCTTACAAATTATGAGATGTATACGTAAAAAAGGCAACACGGCAACACTGCCCGGGACTAAAAAACACTGGCCCCTATATATAAATTGTATTAATAAAACAGCATGTGCCCCAAATTGCCAAAAACGAAACCAGGGGGAACAATTTTTTTTTCAGGCTTCGCAGATTTTTGATTATATCTGGGTCATGCAAATTCTGAGGTATCAGACAATATAAATGTTAACACAAATCACCTTCTCTCAAACATGAAAATTCACTTAATCTCGAGACACCTTTAAGTTAATGAAAATGAAAAAAGCGCAGCATGAAATTAAGGGTTGTTTATATTTACGCGCCACCATTTTTTGCATTATACTTGCTTTTCTTCAATTGCCTTGTATTACTTTAAAGTTAAAAAAAAGCATTCGACAAAATAATCAGTGATTAACTTCCTTAATGAAAATCAAGTCGGCAGCATTTTTTAATGTAATGTCCAAAATATCAAAAAGGTTTTGGCGCGGAATCCACTAGGCCAAAAGATGGAAAAATCTTCTTCGAGCATTTTCGGCCTTCTTCACAATAAAATAAAAACATCTCCTATACTCTTCATTATCCACGTGTGTTCGGTGCAACACTATTTGCAATGTCGTATTTTCACTAGGCATTGAAATGACAAAAATTATAAGCCATTATTACCATGTGGAAATGAACTTAATGAGAATTTTTTTAACGTAATGACACGAAAATGTTTTAATGCCCAACGATTTCATAAAAAGGAGAAGGTTATCAATTCGTTGGAATATTTTCATTTATTTTTTTAATGTGTGTTTCTATAATTCCTTTTTTAAAGGAAAGCCGTTACCTCACAGGTGGCCCCATACTAATTTGGTTTAAATCCGATATTGAAAACTGAACGATAGTCTTAAATTTGTATACGAGAATTTAAGTCGGTTTTGATTTTGGCTTAAAAATTACTTGTTTTCTAATTGAGTTTTCAGAAAAAATTATTTTTTATTTAGTTAGAAATACGGCTAAATTTAAAGCAACATTGTAAGCTATTCAACGTGTTATTGACCCATAGTTAAGATTTACAGTAAAACCCGCTTAAGTACCTCACGAAAAATGTCAGCTTTTTGAGGTACTTAGGCGGGTTGGGTACTTAAAAGAACCCGCTTAAATACCTCGATGCGGGTACTTAAGCGAACATAATTACTGATATAGTTACATCTTCTTGTTAACTTGCATAAATACTTGAATAACAACATTTAATGAAGTATACATAGTTTAAAACCAAAATCGTAGCAATATTTCAGCACATTAACAAGTAAAGAAAAACTTTATTAAAAAAAAATATATAGTGCAATGGTATGTCATTTTTAAAAGAATTAAATTGTTTAATTCTTTGATGTGTCAAAGATGGACATATCATTTTATACCAAATTCAAAATGATACATATTGTTTGCCACTTATGTTTATTTATTAATTTTTAAGATTTTTCAATCAATTAAAATACAGTTCATTCCCTAACAAATACCATATAAACCGAATCTTAAGATTTTGTAGAACACTTAAAAAAAAGATTCATCATAATTGCAAACTTTTTTCTCTGAAGTATTTTTTGAGTATACAGCTTTTTGGCCATTCAATTTTGGTGTAATAATGTGCAAGTTTCAAGTGGCTAAAAATTACCGTTGATTTTTTAGAATTTTTTTTACCGGAGGTGTGTAGTGCTGCTACTGAATTTCAAAATACGTAAATATTTTAAGCAATTTTAAAAGAGCACTCAAAAGGGGAAAATTCTAAGTAAAATTGTAAATGGGGCACGAAAAATTTAGGTACTTAGGCGGGTTGGGTACATAAGCAGGCCGGTAGGGATTTTCTTCAGATTATATTAAAAAATTCACGGTGTCCAAAAATATTGGTTACTTCAGCGGGTTAGGTACTTAAGCGGGTTTTACTGTATATTCTTTCTACCTCAAAGCTAAAAGAGGAAGAAGATTTTCTGATTAAATTATAAAAATCTATTGGAATTATTTCCAGTATCTTCTATTACTATTATTATCCTTCAAAATACACTCTCTAAAGGTGCTATTAGATTTTTCCTTCAAGAGTTACGGCCACTTAAACTGCCATGTCCTCGAATCTAACATCACCAAACCAAGCATATGCTTTCTAACTCATTACGTCATCTTCCAATGGCCATAGTTTCTGATGGGAAAATCTTAAAGTACCATTCGAAGGCGCATTATGAAGGGTAAGAATAGTACTAAATGGCATAGAGCAAACAAAAGTGGCCATTAAAGCCGTTTTTAACATCCTTTTATTAGCTTCACCTGTATGTTTGTAACCGACTCCTTTGGACTCGATTTTGACCCACTTTAAACAGACAGATTTAATTCAAACTTTGTACACTTATCAAGAATCAGCGACAATATAATAATTTCATAAATTTATCTCATTATCCTGATTAGGATCGCCAGGATTAAATAATTTCCTCACACAGCCTCTGTGTGAGAGCAAGTGAGACAACTACGCTGTCTGCACATGCGTACCGTCTACTTACTTTCCGACTCGAGCACTCGGCTTATTAGTGTTAATACATTCTATCCCTATCAGTTGCACAGTTGGCCAAGCGGGCTAAGGCGCAAGTCGTAGGCGCGAGACAACGAACTTACCAGACATGATTTCAAATCCCGTCTATGGCTGAAAATAAATGATGTAACGCTATCTTCCACTGCTTGACCGCGGTACTGATATTAATTGCAAAGATGAATTTGGCAATACGCCACTTCTTTTAGCAGTAGAAAATAATCATTTCGATGCTGTAATAGCATTATTCAATCGCGGAGCCGATTGTGAAAAATAATTTAAATGTTACACAGCTGAGTCTCGCTGGTTATATTGGCAAAATAGAAATCTTTGAATATCTTCTAAATCGGGGTGCGACTGTTAATATAACTTGTACTATTAATGATTTAGAAGATTACTCGTTGCTGCACCTCGCTGTCGTTAGTAATAGTAATCACGGAAAAAGGATGATCGAGTATCTTCTAAAAAAAAGGGCGCTGAAGTCAATGCTCTAGCAAAAAAATGGATCTACTGCTTTACATCTAGCTATATCAAAAGGACGTCGGCTAATCATCGATTTCCTGTTAGAGCATGCCGATGTCAATATTGAAAACAATAAATCGAACTAAAAAAACTAAAAAACACGCTTTTAAAGCATATATGTATCTAATACTTCTATATTGGCAATAAGCTAACTTCTCAATGTGTAAGCATTCCGAAATCAGAGCGAGACAGTCTAGTACTGTTTTTGTCAATATATTGTGTGCTTGAGTGCCGTTTTTGTATACATATGTGTTGTGTACATGTTTTTTTGTAAACGTTTGTGTTCCTTTTCTTTCGTACGTGTTTATTGATATATCTGTACTGTAGTGTTTTCGGACGGTACTAGCTCTTACTCCCAATATAGGAGTATTACATATATGTTTTAAAGCATATCAAACTAAAAAGAAAAAAATAATTCTTAATATAAGTTGAAAATATAAACTATATTTATTTACGTACTGAACCGCGAAAAACTTCAATATCTTGGAGCATTTGTAAGCTCGAGCTCGAATTCTACGCAGAAAATTACTTCCGACCTACAGCTGCACAGCAACAGAAACTTTCAAATATGTATTCATAATTATCATATTCTTAATTTCTTTGGATTACATGTCAATACGCAAGTCTACTGAATTCATGCTACTTATTGCATAAAACAGACTACAAGCCATTTAAAAGCCAAATTATAATCAACACGTACGTATACCGCACAGATAACGTAACAGTCTTTTTCTGAAACGTAACAGCCCAACTATCTTTTGCAAATAATGACCTCAAAATTAATTTTATTTCAATAAATACATATGAGTTATATAAGGATAATATAATAATATAAAAAGTACTTCCAAAAATTTTTATGCAACAGTCCGCTGTTGAAACATTCATAACTACTGAAGAACAGGAGGTACAATATATTTCAGGTATATATTAAATATTACCACGTACTTATGCTTTCAGATGCAAGAAGAAAAACTATCCGGAATTTGTATTCTAGCAAGTTTCAGCGGTATTTGAAAAGCACTGTGAGCCAAAACGTATTCTAGCAGTACGCGTTTTGGGCCATATCATAATTTTCTTTAATTTGTAGAGTCCGAAATAATCAGCACGAATTGGCATATATTTATAATATTTATATTAAAAACTTATAACAGAGGAGCAATTACTTTGTAAAAAAATAATAACAAGTTATGGTTCTGAAATTTCGGGCCCGTTAAGAAGCCCGAGCTCGGGGGGATTCACCCCTTTGCCCCCTCCCCCTCGACGGGCCTGCGTGTACCTACATATATTCGTACATACATATGTTTGGATGGGTACAAATATATACCCAGCCAGCAAAAAATCCGAAAACCGATCCGAAAAAGGACAAAAAAGTGGATGAAGTGCGAATTTTTGTCCGTTTACTGATTCCATTTCCGGATACGTTGATGATCTGTTTTCTCACTAAAGTGTGCGGCAGGAACGTATGTACAGACAACGGTGTGTGAAACGGATACGCTTTCGGCTGTGTTTTCTGAAATTTGTCTGATTGAATTTTTCGTTCATTCATTTCACTTTCATTCTGCACTTCACAGATACTTTTTCATGGTTCAAAAGAAATCAAATGAAATTATGAAGCGCCTGACGGAATTCGGCACCTTTTGGAAGCTACCAAATAGCGGCACACTCAGCCACTGCCAACTACGCATTCATGCTTTCAAATGTTTAGCTTGAGCAAATAAAATACAATTATTTCTTTCAAATGTCATCTTCTTTTTGGAACGTTTCGAGCGTTTTCCGGATACGAAAATTGATGATAACTGTAGGAGTTTTTTTCTATTCGTTTCGGACACGGAAAATGGCACTAAACTGCACTGTCGGCAAAATTTACGTTTCTTTGCTGGCTGGGTATCTATGCTGAAGCAAGCGTGGTTTGCTGATATACCCATGAACATACATATGTATGTATGTACTTATGGACAGCAATACAAAAATAAAAATACATGTGACAATCGTCCAAAAGATCGAAGAAGTACTTGAGGAGATTCTGTAAGTTAGCGACAATTTTCCAATCGTTATCGTACTAGGATCCTAGCGATCCGAAAATGGTCGCTAACTGGTTACAGAATCTCCCTCCTGAAGTACAAAATATCGCAAAGAAGTACATTTGACTGTACTTCTAAGTACGAAGTACAAAAGCGAAAAAAGAAGTACTGTACCTCCGAAAGAAGTACGGTTGGTCACATTAGTAATTGATGAAAAAAGGGTCACCATATTATTTTTGTTTTTCTTTACTAACTAGTAAAAGAATAAATCTGAGATCCAAAGTCAGAAATAAATTCACATGTATTATAAAGTATTTTCGCTGTTATAACGTTCCGCTGTTGAATTTAAAAAGAAAATAGCGGGACAAGCTTTGAACAAAGCACAGAAATCGAGGTGCGGGAAGGAGAAAAATCACATTTCCTTTAAAAGTTTTAAGTGATTAATTTTTTCGTACTTACAAGAGGAAATAATTTTTAGTAGCATGGTTAACATTTCCTAAAGAAATCTCTGAAAAGGGGCAACAGTCGCACATAATTTTGGGAAAGGGCCAAAAAACATAAATTTTCAAAAAGTCGGGTCAAAGGCTATTGGCGCCAAAAAAGGGCCAAATTGTCCTTTAGTCGCGCAACGGCAACACTGGTCGCACGTACACGATGGTGTGGTTTCATATATACACGTTAACGTACGTTCACGTCGGTGAGTTGGTGCCCACACTAGGTAGAGATTAATGGCAAACAGTCAACTATAAAACTTTCTGATAAAAGGCCTAATTTTGAAACGGCACAGGTCACGAATAATATTGAGATACATTTTGAGTAAATACTTACCTTACAATCACCACACTGATGAATCAGTGAATACACCTGCCGGCAATCGAAACGAAAAAGTATTTCTGCCAGTTCGCAAGTGATCCGGGTGGCCAGTAGATCTAAGTCCATGATATCCATAAGAATGCGAACACACTCCACGCCGCCACTTAGCGTTGCATTTAAGGCGACTGTGTGAAGAGCGCTGAATACATTACGCTCGCAGCAATGGCGTAAACGTAGTGAACGTAGCTGAGCCGCCAATTCGACAGGCGATTTGAATGTACACAAATGCACCGGACTCGTCTCCTCCGTATCGCCCAAGTAATCAAGGCACTGTTGTTCTTTCTGTTGGTTTTGTTGTTGTAGTGGCTGTTTCTTTTGCTTGTTGTTATATATGCGGCGAGCGTTGCTTTCGGATTTCGATCCACCATTGATATTACCAGAAGGGTCATTAGGCGTTCTAGATTCAGCCTGATTTTTATTCGGTTTTACAACGTTATTGCTGACCTGGTGCTGTTGGCTGCCGGGTTTAAGGGCGAGTGCATATACCGTGTTATCGTTCTGTTGAGCTCGGTAAGGTTTCGTTTGAACTAAGGAAGCAGATGCTATGTTCACCATATTTTTTCTAGACCTTTCTGCTATTCCTGTACCAACCATGCTTTGATCTGCATAGGAGTATTCAGTGCTGTCGTTGCCCTTCCAGGAGTTCAAGTCACGACGCGCTTTCAGCATTTTCCCGCTTTCGTGATGGTTTTCAGCAGGTGTCTTAATATTTACTTTATAATTATTTATTAAATTACTGTTATTATTGTTAGATTTTGTATTAAAATTATTAACTATGCTTGACTTTAACTTTTCACATGAAATGGGACAGGCTGGGGGCCCGGGGCCTTCATCAACCCATGCCACAGGCAATGTGCCGGCGGAGCATTGACCCTGAAAAAAGAAGAAGTTTATTTATTATTTAAATTTTAATACAACTAACAAAATACTCGTACATAATTAAATACAATATTGTCGGAATACATTTTCCTGTAGATATTTTTCGTATAGGTCTTCGCACTGAAATGATACTTTTCTGATATTTTCCTGATTTTCGTTTTTATTGAATACGCTTTCATTCTGCACTTCGCAGATGCCTTTTCAGAGTTATGAGAAATAAAATAAAACAAAACAATAGGGATGTCAGTTTCAAAAATACATCGATGTATTTCTTTGATTCGATGCAGCGAAAAGTACATCGACATTTTTCGATACAGCGAAGGGAATACATCAATCAATCAACATCATAGGATTTTACAGATATTAAGTATTTCGCAGCAAAATATATTAAAAGCAAAACTATTCAAAATTTTAAATTAATTACTGTAATTGAGCTAATTATGATTCTAACGTAACTTTATAGCCATTTACATTTTTTGGCCAAACTTGCTTCTTTTTTAATTTTGAACATGCCGGTTCATTGTACTAGAGATGTCAGTTTTCAAAAAACATCGATGCCACGATAAATCGACTATTTATACATCGAGTAAAACATCGATATTTTCGATGCATCGATGTTTTGCCGACATCCCTACAAAACAAGCAACGAGAATTTATGAAATTATATTAGTAATACGAAACACTCTGCATTCTTTATTAGTTCTTGCTGATGACGGAACCCATTAAATTTTCATTTTGAATGTTTACAATTTTGGTTTCCGAATATGAAAAACAATCCGAAATATAAATCTGTTTCAGATCTTCTCCGGATAACAACAATGTACGGAAAGCGCACCGTCCCACACTGTGACAGGGAGACCTCCATAACTGCCATAACTAAAGCTTTTAGACCTTCTAAAGGGGATAGAATATTTTCCTATACATAAGTATGTAAATATCTACTGTTAGCAAAAAAAACGTTTTGCCGGCGAAATTTATTTGTATTAATAAACAAGTAAGAAAGTCTAAGTTCGGGCGGAGCCGAACATTAAATACCCGGCGCAAGTATTAAATATATGTTTTTCACCTTTCCGAAAGCTACCGCTACAAGGTAAGCCAGAGTGTATAAATTTTGAGTAAATTAGCGTCCCTAAATTTCGAAATATTGAAGTTTCTGAAATTTACCGTTGTATGAAAAGCGGCCATAATTTTAGTCCGATTTCAATAATTTTCAACGTTTTTCTTTTATGTGGCAAGCATAATAACTATACCGAGTTTGGTACAAATTGGTGGAACGGTTACCGAGATACATTAGCGCACACAAGGGGTGGGTTTTGGGGTTCAAACCACCCCTAAAGCTAATAACCTCAAATACAAACTGTATCTTAAAGCTAAGAATCCAGCTCTCAAGGAAATCATAAGAAATATTTATTATAATTTCTGTTGCTTGATAAAAGCGCTTTGCTTTTGCTGTAAATTTGCATGAGAAAATAATATACGACCATTTTTTTCTTGAGAGCTGCAAACTGGTTTAAGAAATTTTGGTAGAAGAAAATTTCTTTTCCATTTCTTGTCCGTCGTTTTATATGAATTTTTCGTTTTTCTTAAGAGTTCAGATAAGTTTTTCGGTATTCGAAATATTAAAAAATGTGAAATCGTGAAAAATTACCATCTCTATCGAAAACCAGAAACCAGAAATCGAAAAAATTAACATAAAAGTGTAAAAATTTCTTGGAATCAATAAATTTATTTTTCCTAACTCTTTTTTAAAATTTTTGATTAGGTACTTTTGAAAGTTGAGCTCATCTTGAGTTTATAGAACTTTTTATCAAACAAGTAGTTTTTAAGGAAAGAACACAACCGACTTCAATTCTCATATACAAATTTACGTGTACCGTTAATTTCTTCATGATCCAATCATCGGATCTAAACCAAATTACCGGACGACCCTTGAGGTGTCATCTTTCCAATAAAAAAAGAATTATTGAAATCGGTTCACGTGGTCCCAGGTTATGTATTCCGACGAATTGATAACCTCCCCTTTTTTTGAAGTCGGTTAAAAATGTTTGAGTTCTGTTAATCTTTTGTAAATAAAGTGCAGTTTATGAATTTTAAACCGTTTATTTATTTATTACATACTGTACATAAAACTTGCATAAATGTATTTCAAAGAGCGTATTATCTGAAGAGAATTTTCAGTATATTCCGGTGATATATCGTCAGAAATATAAAACCCCCCCTAAAATATATTCCTGGGTGCGCCCCTGCCGAGATACATATATGTAATCATAAGTGGGCGGTGCCACGCCCATTATCCAAAATTTTATGATAAGCGTATTTCTTGGTAAAGAATTGTTTCAAGCATCAATTTTGAAGAAATTACTGATTTATCGAAGATTTTGTATTTCTCTAAATTACCGTTATAGGTACGGTGACCACAAATATATTTTGAAAATGCAGGACAATTATTAAAAAAATGTACCTACATATAATTGCGTAGTATAAAAATAACAAAAATATATTACATACATATATACATTCCTTCTCATTTGAATAGCGCACCCTTTTTTGATTTTCTTCGTTACAAAGTATGCTTGACAAAATTTTTACATGGAAGAAAATGTGCAGCACCGTCAACAAAAAAAATTTCCGCCCCTATGTTGATTTTTTTTTAATTTTCGAAAATTATTAAAATCGGATTTAGACGTAGAATATGCTATATCTTTTATAAAAAATTAATGAATATTAAACAATCAAAAGGAAAACTGTAACTAGTAAGTATTAAAAGAGTGCGCTTTCAAACAACGAGGAGTGTATATTTCTTAATTATTAATGTAATTTTAAACTTTAAACATAAATCACATTTGCTTCATTGGTATTACTCTTTTTGTAATGAAATTATAATAAGGCATATTACATATTACCTTACACGAAATATGAACCTCTGTAAAGCAAATTTTTTAGGCAAACGTCGTTGAACACGAAAATAATACCCATGGTTTCAAAGAAGTGTTCTCGAGATTTGTTCGAGAAACGTATTTTTAGTACTTTTTTCAGTTAATCGTCAATATCACATGAAACGACCTACAGCTCGAAAGGTATTGATGGGCCCTTTGCAAAAGTATATAATTTGTGCAGATTTGTGTTCCGTAACATCTACATATCTCATCAGATTTTCATTTACTGTAAAAATAAAATGATTGAAATTTAATTTTTTTCGATTTTCGTCGCTTGTAACACTAATCATTTTCATCAAAATCGGCAAAGTAATATATTTTTGTAAGAGGACTGTAGGTCGCTTATGTTGATTGAATAATTTTTTCATCAGATATTGACGAATAGCTCCGAAATGTACCAAAAACACGTTTTTCGAAAAAATTACGAAAACGCTTCTTTGAAAAGAAAATTGGCTTGGAAAACTTTTTTTTTTTTCTTAAGCGATTACCACAAAATTTGTAGAACAGTGTTATTGATATATTTGATGCTGGTCTTCGTTTTCTCATCATCCATTGCCCATAACCGTACAAAGTTGAGAACGCATTGATTGGTTGAACCAGCTTAAACTTATTTAGTTATCAATTAGTTATCGACGCTGCTTTTATTTCGATTAGGAAAAGCAAATTTTAAAATATCGAAGAAAATGCGGGACAAAGGCAGGACACTTGGAAAAAATCAGTACATTTTGGGGGTTTTCTGTTTTGAAAAACTACGCGGGACAGACCTTTAAATAACAATACGGTCCTGCAAAAAACAGAACGGATGGTCACCGTAGTTATATGGGATGTGGGCGTGGTTATTGTCCGATTTCAAAAATTTTCAGCCATTTGGTATGCCGTAGCAAGGCCACCAACTGTGCTAAGTTTGGAAGAAATTGGTGCAGCGGTTACCAAGCTATACACATGTAACCATAAGCGGGCGTGGCTACGCCCATTTTCCAAAAATTTATAACATCCTTATTTT
>NW_023458562.1:9156847-9253771 GCF_013731165.1 Rhagoletis pomonella | reverse complement strand
GCAGAACTTCTTTTTGCGTAGACGGCCTTCGCCGCGCTTATGTATTATAAGCCTTTCTACCTAGAACTCTACTTTCTGTGTCGGAAAAGAGAGGCGGAAGTATTTTTGCGCAGAAATTCTTTATGCGTAGGCGGCCTCCCGCCTTGCTTGGGGATTATAAAGCCTTACTAAGTAGAGTTCTCCTTTCTTTGTTACTGGAAAAGGGGGCGGAAGTATATTTGCGCACAACTTCTTTCTGCGTAGGGGGCCTTCGGCCGCGCTTAGGGATTATAACTTTCACTACGTAGAATTATCCTTTCTGTGTTGCCGTAAAAGAGGGGCGGAACTAGTTTTGCGCAGAACTTCTTTTTGCGTAGGAGGCCTTCGGCCGCGCTTAGGGATTATAACTTTCACTACGAAGAATTATCCTTTCTGTGTAGGCGCCCTTCGGCCCACTTTTAAGTAGACTCCTTTATGTGTTGCCGGAAAAGAGGGGCGGAAGTATTTTTGCGCAGAACTTCTTTTAGCGGAGGTGGCCTACTGCCGCGCTTAGGGATTATAACCCTTAATACTTCCAGTTCTCCTTTCAGTGTTGCCAGAAAAGAGGGACGGAAGTTTTTTTGCGCAGAACTTCTGTTTGCGTAGGCGGCATTCCGCCGCGCTTAGAGATTATAACCCTTACTAAGTAGAATTCTCCTTTCTGTGTTGCCGGAAAAGAAGGGCGGAAGTATATTTGCGCAGAACTTGTTTTGGCGTAGGTGGTCTTCTGCCGCGCTTGGGGATTATAACCCTTAATATTTCCAGTTCTCCCTCCTGTGTTGCCAGAAAAGAAGGACGGAAGTATTTTTGCGCAGAACTTCTTTTTACGTAGGCGGCATTCCGTCGCGCTTAGGGATTATAACCCTTACTACGTAAAATTCTCCTTTCTGTGTTGCCGGAAAAGAGGGGCGGAAGTATTTTTGCGCAGAACTTCTTTTTGCGTAGGTGGTCTTCTGCCGCGCTTAGGGATTATAACCCTTAATACTTCCAGTTCTCCTTTTTGTGTTGCCAGAAAAGAAGGACGGAAGTATTTTTGCGCAGAACTTCTTTTTGCGTAGGCGGCTTTCCGCCGCGCTTAGGGATTATAACCCTTACTACGTACAATTCTCCTTTCTGTGTTGCCGGAAGGGGAAGGCGAAAGTATTTTTGCGCAGAACTTCTTTCGGCGTAGGAGGCCTTCTGCCGCGCTTATAATAATAATAGATTGGCGCTTACATATATGTTAGTGATTGGCCGAGCTTCTTCTTCGACTTGTGGCGTGCGCTTTGATGTTGTCACACAAAGCGGAGGGACCTACAGTTTTACGATGACTCCGAATGGCGATTGTATTTTTATGAGAAGCTGTTTTTCATGGCAGAAATACCCTCGGAGGTTTACCATTGCCTGCCGAGGGGCGACCGCTGTTAAGAAAAAACCTGTTTAATAAATTTTTTTTTGCGTTGTTGCTTTGACCAGGGCTTGAACCCAGGCGCTGCGGAGTGGAAGCGCGCACTGCTTACCACTACACTACAGCGGCTTCGGCCGCGCTTAGGGATTATAAATTTCACTACGTAGAATTCTCCTTTCTGTGTTCCCCGAAAAGAGGGCCCGAGGTATTTTTGTGCAGAACTTCTTTTTGCGTAGGTGGCCTTCTGCCGCGCTTAGGGATTATAACCCTACCTACGTCCAGTTCACATTTCTGTGTTGCCGGAAAAGAAGGGCGGAAGTATTTTTGCGTAGGTGGCCTTCTGCCGCGCTTAAGAATTATATCCCTTACTACGTACAATTCTCATTTCTGTGTTGCCGAAAAAGAAGGGCGGAAGTATTTTTGCACAGAACTTCTTTCTGCGTAGGCGCCCTTTGGCCCCCTATTAAGCAGACTCCTTTCTGTGTTGCCGGCAAGGAGGGGCGGAAGTATTTTTGGGGCAGAACTTCTTTTTGCGTACGCGGCATTTCGCTGCGCTTAGAGATTATAACCCATACTAAGTAGAATTCTCCTTTCTGTGTTGCCGGAAAAGAGGGGCCGAAGTATTTTTGCGCAGAACTTCTTTTTGCGTAGGTGGCCTTCTGCTGCGCTTAAGAATTATATCCCTTACTACGTACAATTCTCCTTTCTGTGTTGCCGGAAAAGAAGGGCGGAATTATTTTTGCGCAGAACTTCTTTATGCGTAGGCGCCCTTTGGCCCCCTATTAAGCAGACTCCTTTCTGTGTTGCCGGCAAAGAGGGCGGAAGTATTTTTGGACAGAACTTCTTTTTGCGTACGCGGCATTTCGCCGCGCTTAGAGATTATAACCCATACTAAGTAGAATTCTCCTTTCTGTGTTGCCTGAAAAGAGGGGCGGAAGTATTTTTGCGCAGAACTTCTTTTTGCGTAGGTGGCCTTCTGCCGCGCTTAAGAATTATAACCCTTACTACGTACAATTCTCCTTTCTGTGTTGCCGGAAAAGAGGGGCGGAATTATTTTTGCGCAGAACTTCTTTATGCGTAGGCGCCCTTCGGCCCCTTATTAAGTAGACTCCTTTCTGTGTTGCCGAAACAGAGGGGCGGAAGTATTTTTGTGTAGGCGGCATTCCGCCGCGCTTGGAGACTATAACCCTTACTAAGTAGATTTCTCCTTTCTGTGTCGCCGGAAAAGAGGGGCGGAAGTATTTTTGCGTTGAACTTATTTTTGCGTAGGCTGCCTTCTGCCACGCTTAGGGATTATAACCCTTACTACTTCCAGTTCTCCTTTCTGTGTTGCCGAAAAAGGGGGCGGAAGTATTTTTGCGCAGAACTTTCATTTTGCGTAGGTGACCTGCAACTAAGGAGAATTCTCCTTTCTGTGTTGCCGAAAAAGAAGGGCGCAAGTATTTTGCGCAGCACTTCTTTTTGCGTAGGCAGCCTTCTGCCGCGCTTAGAGACTATGACCCTTAGTACGTAGAATTTTTTTTTCGCTTTTTTCTTTGGAGATATGATCTGTCAAAGTTTGCATTTTTTCGTGATTCTGACTTAATCATATACTGCTTCAAATAGTTATATCTCGGGCTCTGCTTATCATAGAGACTTCGTCTTAACGTAGATTTAAAGCCAAAGAGACTGGCTCATTTTTTATATACATAAGATGGTCCAGATTGTTATAAGGCTAACTTAGCTATTAACGGTTGAAATTTTTGAAGTTGATGTGCATAGTGAAGATCAGAAAATTAGGGATTTATAATTTTATACCATTGTAATCTTTGTTTAATTCTCTATAAAAAACGTGGTCATGAAAAAGGGGGGATTCTAGAACTATTTTTAAAATATTTTTCTTTATGACGAAATGATTTATTTTGTGAGAATCAACAATTTTTTATAATCTGTTTTCCAAAACTTATGCTTAGATATACTTGGTAAGGTGTTAAACATCGAGTTTTTGCAAGAACTTAAATTTTATTGCAGATTCCGATAGAATACCTGTACCGGTATAATATTTGTATGGCATGATTTTTCTCTAAGCCGACAAACCCCTAGAAATGGGAGTGGCAATTGTACGACTAAAGTTTGCAAAACGCAGATTTTATTGCGGATTTGGCAGAATATCGCTTCGTTAACAACATTTGTTCCCCAACTTTTTCAATCAAAGAATATTCTAAAAATGGGCGTGGCTATATTAAAACCTAAATTCAAAAATTTAGACTTTATTGTGGATTTCGCCAGAATATCTATCGAAATCGAAATCCGCAATAAAATCTGCGTTTTGCTAATTTTAGTCCTGCAATTGCCACGCCCATTTCTGGGGATTTGTCGCCTTAAGCTATCGGAAAAATTAAAAATAATTGTTGATTCTCACAAAATAAACCATCTCGTCATAAAGAAAAATATTTTAAAAATAGTTCTTGAAAAAACCCCATAAGAAGAAAAAAATTCCTTGAACATGTGTTAGCTTATTTCATGTATAAAATCCACAAAACAAAACTTTTAAGCGAATCGGAGTAATGACATAATTTTTTTACGAAATCCGTCCAACTTAAAAACGAATGGCGCATGGCGAAATAATTCATATGGGAAAGACGAAGTAATGCAAACATGCACAGTTCCGGTTAAAAACAGAAATAATGCATATGAAAAACCAGAAGTAATGTATCCATGCACAGTTTCGGTTGAAAACCGAAGTAATGCATTTCCGAAATTATGCGTATGGGCGAATCTAAAAAACAGTAACACTATCAAAACAAAAAGTTATTTTTTAAATTTGTGGGCACACCTATGTTTTATATATGATTATATTCGTAATCTCTTAATAAATTAATTAATATAAGGGTAATTCATTTTAATCAAGTGCTTCAAAATTTGGCCGAGTAATAAACATTTATTCTTCTTATTTGTTGGCGCTGTAACCGCCTAAGCAGTGTTGCCAACTTTTGATTTTCAAAAGGCACCAAAATCTTGGAAAAAAGCGTTTTACCACACTAAAAGCACCAAATGGTTTTGAATCAATGGTTGCTTTTTTCGTAACAGTTTGTGAGTATTTAACAAAAACAAAAAAAATAACAATATTTACAAGAGTGCATACATAAATCAATAATCAAATTTTTTTTTCGCTCATAACGATTGAAAAGCCACATGCTATAATGACTCATGCTTACGACGTAATACCGAAGTACTGCACATTAAAACTGATATATATCAAGAAAGAAAAATCGAATCCCAACAAACGAAAATCATGCCCTAAGTAGAAATGAGCAAAAAAAATTATGTTTTCATTATATAACCTCAAATATCGCCAAAAACTGTGATTTTGGCACTTTGAGGTTAGGATATCTCAAAATTCTAGTGCTATAGAAATTTTGCGGCCAGATTTGGATTCAGCACCAAGAAACGATTTGTTTTACTCAGGTGGTACAAAAATAAAAAAATTTACAAATAATTAGAAAAGAAAAAAAGAAATACTTAACTTACTCGCACTTCTACTAGCAGAATTTAACAAGGTGGTTTGCAAGTTCAGCTTTTTGTCAATCATGGTTATATTTAAGTGCATTTTAATTTTTAGATTTTTGTAAATTCAGTGCTGCCACAGCTTTAAATATTTAAAAATTATTTCAGGTCCTAACTATATCGGAGTAATTTTAGTTCAGAAAAAAAACACTAAAAAAGGCACTAGGCACTAAATAATTTTTTTAGGCGTTTTCTAGTGCTTAAAGCACCAAGTTGGCAACTATGCGCCTCCTAAGCGATTTTGGCCTAGTCCACAACAGCACGCCAGTCAATTCTCTTCTATGTTAACCAGTGTGCAAACACCTCTACCGTATATGTGGAGATCTACCAAATATTTTTTTTTATTTGGGTGTCTACAACATCTACCACACAAGTCTTAAAATCTACCACATTTTTAGGCATACCATTTGTTTACAATTTTCACATAACTCTAAAATTTCAACTCAATTCTTATACGAAATATAAAAATTAATCAATATTTTATTTTTTTTTTTAACTTGTAACTCTCAACAGTGGCGTGCGTGCCAAGACACGTTTGCCCTAACTGTTTGTGTGATGACAGGAGATACTTCGTTTGGTCCTCGTTCACCACCAGAGCCATTCGCTTTGCTTCTCTATACAATCCCGAGAAGGCAGAACAGACGTAGCCCTTGTTTTTAGCGATAATATCGATCTCGTTAGCATACGCCAACAATTGAATGCTCTTGTAAAGTATTGTGCCTGAGCGGTTCAGTTCTGCGGTTCATATTATCTTCTGGTCTTGAAACCTTCCGTAAGTCGCCTAACCCTCTGGCAAAATTTTCGGGCGTTCTTCCTGTCGGCCAGCATCTCAAGCTCTTCGCACTCACGTATTTCGGCCTCTCTCTTCTTATTGCGGCAAATACGTCTCGCTTCCTTCTTCACTTCCCTATAACGGTCCCACATGGCTCGCGTTGTGCCCGGTCGCAGCGTGGCCGTATAGGCCTTTTTTTCTCTGCGGCTTCTTGACATTCCTCATCGTCAGTTGTTCTTTCGGGCCCGCTAAAATCAGACTACTTCTTCGGAGGCGGTACTTAATGATCGGGAAATGTGGTTCCACTGCTCACGTATATCGGATTGTTGAAGACTGCTCTCAGAGAGCAGGTGTTTGAGTCGAGTGGCGAATAAATTGGCCGTCTGTTGTGATTGCAGCTTGCCTACTTTAAGCTTTCCTTGCATTGCACATAGGGGTACTTCAACGATTTAGGCCGCCAAAAACCAATTTGACAAAATTTTGGACTTAAAAAATTAGTCACTTTCGATAGAGAACATTCCAAATAACATTTCCCAATCCCCCTCAGCTTTCTAACTTGCACAGCGAACGCTCCCCGTTGACCGGAAACAAAATATTCTAACGCTGCTTATAAATAAATTTCCGCTCTATAGAAAGATCGTGGCGGTTTTAAGTTAATATTTTGATTTCTGAGTTATATTCTTAAAAAGTAGTGATAAATCCGCATACAGAAGGTAATAATGCATTTAAGGGTACATTTTTTTAATCATTTTGTTAAGCAAAATTCAATTTAAATGTAACGAAAATAGCGGTTTTCAACGAGTGTTTTTTGTTAATTTTTGTGAATATTAAGGAATTTGTTGTATCCCCGGAAGAGATCGTGTTATTATTCTTTGTTGAATTGAAAGCTTAGAACTTTGGCTAATATAGTGTGAAAAGACTGCCCGCAGAAAATGGCAAATAAGTGGTATTTCTTAACTTAGAAAATGTATTAAATAAAAATCTAAAAACGCCACTAGTATATAGTAATACTACTTTAGATCTATTTTAACACTAAAATTAAACTTTTTAGATGAATTTGAGGCCGCTGAACTAGAATATGAATCCATTTAATTTAACAAATAAATAGTTTTCGAGATATTAGCAAAAGTCATGTTTTCTAGGACCTTTCGGTCCTGCTGCTAGAAATCTGCGGGAATGTAAGGCGAACCCAACTATGTTATATATTTCGGAATAAACATTTGTTTTCCTTAAAATTGTTGTTATATACGTGATGATTAAAGGAATAGTTTTGGGTATACAAGCGTTTAAAATTAGATAAATGTCAATTTAGATTAATCTACGATATTTCAGTAAATATTGTTAAAAAATTAGTATGTAAAGTAAAGTGTGTGTGGCCCCACCCACTTATGATGAAATGCTGTATCTCAGTATCCGCTTCACTAATCCGTACCAAACTTGGTATGAGCCTTGCTTAGGCCATATCTAACATAACTGCTAAAAATTCTTGAAATCGGGCGATAACTACGCCCACTTCCCATATAACGGTAATTTACAGAAACGCGAAAACTGCGATAAATCAATAACTACTGAAGCTAATTCACTCTAAATCGATTCTTGGAATAACCTCTTAGCACTAAATAAAATTATTATACTTTTTTGGATAATTAATGGAAAATGTATATCTCGGTAACCGATTTATCAATTTGTACCAAACTCGGTGCACTTGGTGTGGAAATAAATCCGTTAAAAATACGAAAACTCCGATATTTCAGTAATTGAGGACGCTAATTTACTCCAAGTTAATGCTTACAAAATTCTCTTAACAATAAATAAGACTGGTATTATTACAAAAATTTAGTTTTATTACATTGGGTGCGTTCGAGCTAGAGATGGGCACGGGCCTAAATTTTCAGGCCCGGCCCGGCACGAGTTCAAAATCAACTTTCAACAAGTAAGAAAGTCTAAGTTCGGGTGAAGCCGAACATTAAATACCCGGCGCAAGTATTAAATATATGTTTTTTCCCCTTTCCGAAAGCTACCGCTAGATGGTAAGCCGGGGTGTATCAATTTTGAGTAAATTAGCGTCCTTAAATTTCGAAATATTTCAGTTTCAAGCATTTCTGAAATTTTCCGTTATATGAAAAGCGGCCGTAATTTTAGTCCGATTTCAATCATTTTCAACGTTTTGCTTTTATGTGGCAAGCACAATAAAAATACCGAGTGTGATACAAATTAGTAGAACGGTTACCGATATACATATATGTGATCATAAGTGGGCGGTTCCACGCCCATTTTCCAAAATTTTACCACAATAGCAAGCGTAAATTTTGAATAAACTAGCTTTAATATTTACTGATTTATCAAAGATTTTGTATTTCTCTAAATTACCGTTATATGGGATATGGGCGTTTATGTGGCTACGCCCATTTCCCAAAAATTTATAATATTCTTCTTTTTCGTCTGAAAATTATTGCAAATATCAATTTTGAGTGAATTGTCTTCAGTAGTTACTAAAATATCGCAGTTGTCGTATTTCTTGAAAATACCGTTATATGGGAAGTGGGCGTGGTTACAGTCCGATTTCGCCCATTTTCAATACCAACCTACCTTGGATTAGCGGAAACCTACATACCAAATTTCGTTGAGATATCTTAATTTTTACTCGAGTTATCGTGTACACGGACGGTTGGACAGACGGACAGACGGACGGACAGACCGACATGGCTTAATCGATGTCTCTATTCATTCTGAGCATTTATGTATACATTTGTATATATCTATCTTGATTCGTTTTGGCTGTTACAAACAACCGTTATGTGAACAAAATTAATGTACCCTTGTGCACAAGTGCGCTCGGGTATAAAAACACGCACGAGCCCGCACGTTAAGAATTTTAGTGGGGCCCGGCACGATGGGACACGTCCGGAAATAAAGAGCCAACTTTTATTGTATGTATACATATGTACCTAGTTTTATACCCGAGCGCACTTGTGCACAAGGGTATTATAACTTTGTTCACATAACGGTTGTTTGTAACAGGCAAAACGAATCGAGATAGATATAGACAAATGTATACATAAATGATCAGAATGAAAATAGAAATCGATTAAGCGGTGACTGTCTGTCCGTCCGTCCGTCCGCCCGTCCGTCTGTCCGTCCGTCTGTGCACACGATAACTCGAGTAAAAATTAAGATATGTTAACGAAACTTGGTGCGTGTACTTCTTTCGGGCGTAGGACGGATGGTATTGAAAATGTGCAAAATCGGACAATAACCACGCCTACCTCCCATATAACGGTAATTTTCAGAAATACAAAAACTGCGATATTTTAGTAACTACTGAAGATAATTCACTCAAAATTGATATTTATAATAAATTTTAGACAAAAAATAAGAATATTAAATTTTTTTTGAAAATGGGAGTAGACACGCCCACTTATGGTTACATGTGTATATCTTGGTAACCGCTACATCAATTTATTCCAAACTTGGCACAGTTGTTGGCCCTGGTACAGCATACCAAATGGCGGAAAATTTTTAAAATCGGACAATAACTACGCCCACATCCCATATAACGGTAATTTCGAGAAATACGAGATCCTCGATAAATCAGTAAATATTGAAGCTAATTTATTTAAAATGATGGTTGCAACAATTCTTTGCCAGGAAATACGTTTATGATAAAATTTTGGAAAATGGGCGTGGCACCGCCCACTTATGATCACGTATATGTATCTCGCTAACCGTTCTAGCAATTTGTACCAAACTCGGTATGGTTATTGTGCTTGCCACATAAAAGTAAACCATTGAAAATTGTTGAAATCGGACTAAAATTACGGCCGCTTTTCATATAACGGTAAATTTCAGAAATGCTTGAAATTTCAATATTTTGAAATTTAAGGACGCTAGTTTACTTAAAATCTATACACGCCGGCTTTTCATGTAGCGGTAGCTTTCGGAAAGGTGGAAAACATATATTTAATACTTGCGCCGGGTATTTAATGTTCGGCTCCGCCCGAACTTAGACTTTCTTACTTGTTTATTTTGTGTTTGTGTTTGTTTGCATCAAAGATTTTTATAATATACTAGCAGACCCGGCGAACTTCGTCCCGCACCAAATTTATTTTTTGTATTGAAATATTTTGATCTAACATTTTCACCAACAGTTCACGTTCATGATTTTCAGTGACGCATTTATCTTCTAATATTACGGTTTGGTGGTTGTCATAAGGCATATTTCCATTGCTATCTTAAATAACCTAGCAGAAGTGTATTAGCATACAAAGATACGTAATAGGTTCAGAGCGTTTGAAAGGCGCCACGCCCCCTTATAAAATAGAAGCAGTTTTCTCTAAAAGTATTGGATTGATTTCATACATCTCCATACCATGTTCGAGTACTCTACCATGAACACTTCCAGAGATATGCAGTGTACAAAATTCGGTTTGTATGGGAGATGCCCCGCCCCTTTTTCCAATAGCCCCAATTTTTCTTCGTGACTATGCGATTTATTTTATATATCTTGTACATACCAAGTTCCAGTCCTCTACCCTGAACACTTGGAGAGATATAAAGTGTTAAAAATTTGGTTTGTATGGGAGGTACCACGCCCCCTTTTCCCATAACGGCAATTTTTCTTCATGAGTATGCGATTGTTTTCATATATCTCCATACCATGTTCGAGTATTCTACCATGAACATTTTCAGAGTTATGCAGTGTGAAAAATTTGGTTTGTATGGGAGGTGCCACGCCCCTTTTTCCAATAGCCCCAATTTTTCTTCATGACTATGCGATTGATTTTATATGTCTTGTACATACCAAGTTCCAGTACTCTACCATGAAAACTTGCAGAGATATAAAGTGTGAAAAATTTAGTTTGTATGGGAGGTGCAACGCCCGCTTAACTTAGTGGTATAAAACTTACTTCACGACCTATTATCATACCTACCGAATATACATAATAAATTTCATTCAAATCGGTCAAGCCGTTTCGGAGGAGTTCGCCAACAAACATCTTGACAAGATTAGATTAGATTAGATTTTTCATACAAAAATACTAGAAATTCTAAAAGAAAAAAAAAAAAAAATTTTTTTTACAATAGGGACACCCTAATCGCCAAATTCCAGTACTCTATCGTGAACACTGCCAGGGGTATGCAGAATGAAAAATTCGGTTTGTATGGGAGGTGCCATACCCCATTTACCAATAGCCGTAATTTTTCTCCATTAGTATGCGCTTGTTTTCATATTTCTCCACAACATGTTCGAGTACTCTACCATGAACTCTTCCAAAGTTAAGCAGTATGAAAAATTCGATTTATATACCACGCCCCCTTTTACGATAACCACAATTTTTCTCCCATGAGTATGCGATTTCGAGTGTTCGAGTCCTCTTCTATAAACATTTTGCGGGATATGCAGTATATAAAATTCGGTTTGTATGGGAGGTGACACGCCCCTTTTTCCAATAACGGCAATTTTTCTCCATGAGTATGCGATTATTTTCATATACATACATATCTCCATACCAAGTTCCAGTGCGCTACCATGAGCACTTTCAGAGATATGCAGCGTGAAAAATATGGTTTGTACGGGAGGTGCCACGCCCCTGCACCTAGCGGTATGAAATATACTTTACATCCGATTCTCATACCTACCATATATGTACAAAAATTTCATAAAGATCGGCCAAGCCGTTTAGGAGGAGTTCGACCACTAACACCGTGACACGAGATTTCTATATATTAGATTTTCTGGGAAGTAGAAAAAGGGGAAGATATTTTATGTACAGATATGTAAACAAAACTACTAAGTATCTTATTTTTTCTATCGGATTCCAAATATATCTTTTTTTGATTTTTTTCTTATCAAAAGAGTTTAAATATGTACAATTTTTTTTTGTTTTTTTATAAAAACAAAAGCTTGTCTAAATTTGTAGTATTAGCAACGGGCT
Organism: Rhagoletis pomonella; assembly: GCF_013731165.1. NCBI lineage: Eukaryota > Metazoa > Arthropoda > Insecta > Diptera > Tephritidae > Rhagoletis > Rhagoletis pomonella. The sequence continues at coordinate 9,242,112 of NW_023458562.1, read as the reverse complement.
TTTTCGTGCTTTTATGAAATTTTACTGAACGCCCATGCACGCCCGAGTTCGTGCTGACAGCAAATACTCCGGCCCGTACCCGCGGGCTTACGCAGGGGCCCGTGCCCATCTCTAGTTCGAGCTACATAATATTTACCGCAATATTTCAGACTTGTCACTTTCCTGATGACATGTTGCTGATGCTCAACTTAAACTTTTCTAAAATGTGGCAAAAATTTCGCAGTAAAAATTTGTATGTTGCTTTCATTAAAGAGTAACACTGCCGCATTAATTGCACCTCGAATACACCCATTTCTTACCTATACTGTGATACATATTTAAATTATTTAATTCATTTAATTAAAGTTGAATTTGATTTTTTAAACCCTGGAAGGTTCCTCAGAGATAAAGCCTTTTCAAACCCATTTCTATTGAAACCCATATTGCAGCAATTCATTTAATCAATTGAACAAAATTTTTAACAGGTGGCAACTCTGTTATTGTTTTAACATATATTTACTTGAGTGTAAATATTTTCAATTCTATATGTCAAAACACGTCTTTTCTAAACATTTCGAATTGAAATATTCAAAAAAATAATTTTGGTCGCATAAATCGGCTAAATACCCCTATGTGTATTGGGCGCACATTTTTTGCTACAGAGGAGTGTGCGTATCTTGGCTACAACAAGGTAGTCGTCCGATTCGATGTTTGGCCCTCGGAGTGTAAAACGCTGGAAGCATGCCTTCCGTCTATCACAACATGATCGATTTGGTTTCTCGTTTTTCGCTTAGGAGACAGCCATGTAGCTTGGTGGATGTTCTTATGCTGGAAGTACTAAATATTACCATGTCCGTTATCGGAGGTTTCGTCGTGGAGGCTGAATTTTCCGACAGTGGCGCCAAAGATCCCTTTCCTGTCCACCTTGGCATTAAAATTGCCGAGCACGATTTTGACATCGTGTCGGGGGCAGCGCTCATATGTACGTTCCAAGCGCTTATAGAAGAGATCCTTGGACGCCTTGTCCTTCTCTTCCGTCGGGGCATGGGCGCAGATCAGCGAGATGTTGAGGAATCTCGATTTGATGCGGATTGTGGCTAGACGTTCGTCCACCGGGTAAACGCCAGTACTCGGCGACGGAGTCTCTCTCCTACCACGAATCCAACACCGAATTTGCCCTCCTTTACGTGGAAACTGTAGTAGATGTCGCAAGGCTTCACACTTACTTTTGCTTGCCCCATCCCTCGCATTTCTTGGATGGCGGTGATGTCAGCCTTTGTCTTCCCGAGGACATCAACCATCCGGGCAGAGGCACCTTCCCCAATAAGGGTCCGGATATTCCAGGTGCATACCCTCAAATCATAGTCCTATATACGTTTGCCGTGGTCGTCATCAAAAAAGGTGGATTTCATCCGAGGCTTGTTGGAATTTTTCATTGGGTGGGGTTTAACGTCGCAGGACACAAGAGGATACGTGGATATAAATATCCGGACGTTGTGAGCTTCGATTTGAACAGTACGCACAAGAATCGCTTCTGGCCCCTCCCAGGTGAACGGCAGTCAAAAGTTTTCCACGCCTGTGCACGGAACCATCCTAATTAACATTTATATCGCTGTAATAGAAAACAAAAGAATAAGCTGGCTTCAAATTACGCTGTGTAAGTTTTAAATTTTGAGCAAAGATTTTTAAAGTTGAGCTCACTTAATTCGGACGCTCTAAATTCATTTTACCAGATTGGCTCCGGTTTTCAAGATAACGTTCCTTGAAAATTTGATTGAATTTTAGCTATTTTATTAATAACTCCCTCAGTTTTGAAGTTATTTTACTATAATTTTGTACATAACGATTTTTAATATTACCTTAATAATTCCTTAAAATTATCGAAATAGGTTCAATAGGCTGATTACGCAGATATGTGTTTTTGCGCTATAACTCTAACTTTATATCTGAATAATAAAGTAAGGGTATTCAGACTATCCTCGTGAATGCATTAATTCGTTATCTGGTAACTCGGTAACTCGGTAACACTTTCAACTTCGAACGTCCTTATTCTTTTTATGGTTAAAATTACTTTCGAATCAGCTGACGTGTAGTTCTTTTATTTGTAAAACTTTAATAATTCCACGACAGAAAGATTTATTGAACTTTTGATAAAATGTATGCACTTTTCGTGCGAGAAAATTCCAGCTAATAAGTAACAAAAAGGAAGCAGCTGGTATGTTAACGCGTGTGTTATCATATTATCAGACTTGCCACCTCGTTAAGTTGTATTTATTTATTTATTTATTTATTTATTAAGTCTACAGAAAAATATTTTCTTACATACAAATGAGATGAAAAGATTTAGATATTTAGGTATGTATAATAGGGCGGGTCAATTTGTATGGATCGATTTTTTTCGACATTGTTCCCAGCATATTCGGATTCTTCATAAAATTCTAAGAAAAAAATTCCTCCAGACCATAGCTCTAAAATCAATTTCGAGCCTGCGCATTTTTAAAAGAAGATATCTTTAATTAATACTAAGTCAATATGCAGATTAATATTTACTAAAGTGTTACGAATGTTTTTTATTTTTTAATAAAAACTTGTGCTCCGGAGTTTTGTGATATGAAAAATTCATTTCTGATATCTATTTTTGATTTAAAGAACCGCAAGATGGCGCTTCAAAGCAAATCTACTATATATTTGTGGAAGTATGTATGTATGTATGTGGTAGGTTGCAGCCTAAACGGATGGACATAATCGAACAAAATTTTGGCTCCTGGACCTATAATAGGGTAAAAAAAATTGGGACTCGCAAAGCGGTGGGATCTGGTTTCACCTCCCACCTCATAGGCGTAAAATTTTGAATTAACTCTAACTTCGGAATTATAGTCACATGAACTCGAAATTTGAAATGCACAGATACCTATGGTAGGTGCTTATAGAAAGGTATATATAAATGAGTTTGTGAAAGGGGGGCGTGGCACATCCCATAGGTGTGGAATCTTTTATCAGCTATAACATCAGGCAGTATTAGTGATCTCAATGAATTGGATTTTGAAGATTTGTTATAATTGATCAACGTGAAATTCAAATAAATTATAGATGATATGAAGTTCACCGGGTCATCTTCTAGTCTTTAATATATATTAAGTTAATATACAGATTAATATTTACTAAAGAGTTATGAACGTTATTTTTTTAATACATTAAGAAAAAAATAACTATGATTTAAATGAGTGACACACAATGGCTAGAGTCGTCGCATGTGTGTATTCTTTCATATACATATATATGGGCCGTTCTTACCGTTATATATTTTTCATCCACTCGCTTATTCCTTACCGAAAATTTTAAATAAAAATTTGACAAGTTTTAACCGCTGATACAGTACAGGTAGCTGTTTAAAATGGGTAACTTGGTAAACTTGACAAAGAAAACATATTCTCTGGTTAAATTAATAAGCCTGCCCGGATAACACAAAATCCTAAGCTTGATAAACATTTGGTGTTATAAAAGTTTTATAAAACTCTTCTTGTAATTAGGAAAAATGCCGAAAAAATTAGAAAAAGTCCTAGCATTATTATTCAAATTTTATTTTTCCGGCTCCGACGAATGATCAATACATTATAAAAATACACTCACTTACCTAATTTCATCCGGATATCTCGAAAACTGAGAGACTAGATTGCAAAATTTCATCCGCATATCTCGAAAACTGAGAGATTGGATTGCATGCAAACAAACGGACATGGCTAAATCGACTCAGCGCGACGTTCTGATCATTTAAGTATACATTTTAGTGGGTATATCTCTTCTTATTCTGGTACTTACAAACATCGGACCAAAGTTATAATACCATTTCATGCTCATGAAAGGTATAACAATAGTAGTGTATTGACGAAGTGGGAGATCTATCCCCCAATCTCCTCCCTGGCTGGTTTAGAGTACTAAAAGTGGCGCGCACAGTGTCATAAAACACTTTTGCAAATTGTGCATAAAAACAGATGGTAGGCGACGTAAACAAAAATTGAAAATATTAGAGGTAGCGAAAAATACAGCTAATTTAAAAAATAGTATTGAAAGTGCGCGCGTCAATTTGTAGAAAACTTAATATGATGAATCTGCATCCTGCGTCATATAAATCAGCAAAAAACTCTGAATCAGAGTTACAAGCATTAACTATGCCTCGACCAGATATTATGTCCTTTGGTGAATCAAGTGAATTGAGTGATATTAATTTACCAGATAATGGCAATATTTTACAGTATTATTTTTTTAAGTCCAAATTTGAAGAAAGTTATAGATACAGTTGTTCAAAGTAATTCATATTATGCACATTCTGAAAATGTCTTACTAGCAATGTTGTTTGATGAAAGAAAAGCCATACGTGACAAAGCTATAAGAAAAATATTGTATTTTCGTAATTATTTGTATAACTCAGGTACCCTAAGAGAGTACAAAAAGCCGCAAATCAATTTCAATTGCACAGAATACATTAATATGATAGATCTATGTAACGATGAAAACATATTAGAACCGCCATTTACACAAAATATTCCTTACGAACATTTGTTGGACTACCTAGAACATGATGATTTACCACTTATAGATCCGAGAATTCCATCACATATTCAAGGAACAAAAAGACATGTTCAATTATTAGCCAGTGTTTCTCGACGAGTGATTGATAAAAACAGAGAGGGAGTTATGGCTATGACAATAGAAAGTAGAAAAAAGATACCTCGTGTTGAAAGTAAAAAGGATCTAAAACCAAAATAAGTATAAATACACTGTTAATCATAAACAAATTTATGATTCGAAAAATAATTTTGAAATATTGTAAAATATTATTGTTTTTGGTTTTTTAGAGTTAAAGTTTTATTTACTTCCAGTAACGAACAAAAGTATTGGCACAGTGAATTTTTTGAATATAGGCAAAGTTTCTAATTTATTACCGATAATTTTTTATAAAAACATAGTTCATACTACACCAAAACACATAAAAATCAAATGTCTAAAAATTCAATAAATTTGCACACTAATTTGCAACTTTCTATTCGGATTTTTTACAAAAAATTCCAAGTATGCAGTTTAATAGTCCATTCTATTTTAGTTTAACAAAGTGCAAGTTTGAAGTTGCTTGAAAATCTGAATATAAAATAGCAAATTAGTATGCAGATCTATTGAATTTTTCTGAGTTTTTCACAAAGTTTAGAGATTCTATTTTTATGTTTTATGGTGTAGTCTGAACTATGTTTTTATACAAAATTATAGGAAATAAATTAAAAACGTTGCATATATTGCGAAAAATTCACTGTGCCAAAACTTTTGTTCGACTCTGTACATATAAAAAAAATACATACAGTAACTTCTCCTGTTACAATAGTAAAAAATTACATACATATATACATATATGGGTGTTTCCAGTGGAAGGTCCACCACGACAAAAAAAAATAAAAGTTGTATATCTAACGTATTTACGGGCCGATTTGTCTGCTTCTTAAAATATATACTGGCTATGTAAGTAGAATCATGTTTGCATAAAATGGTCTTCCTAGGTGGTGCCAAGGTCGAGATATTTCGAAAAACCGTATTTATGGTCCGATTTGGTTCGAATTTGGCGTATGTGGTTGAAACATAATAAATCATAAATTTCTGATAAATTGACCCTGAATTGGCGCTGAAGTCAAAATATAAAGTATATTCTACATAAAATACATGTTTTTTTGCCATTGTGTGTCACTCATTTAAATCATAGTTATTTTTTTCTTAATGTATTAAAAAAATAACGTTCATAACTCTTTAGTAAATATTAATCTGTATATTAACTTAATATATATTAAAGACTAGAAGATGACCCGGTGAACTTCATATCATCTATAATTTATTTGAATTTCACGTTGATCAATTATAACAAATCTTCAAAATCCAATTCATTGAGATCACTAATACTGCCTGATGTTATAGCTGATAAAAGATTCCACACCTATGGGATGTGCCACGCCCCCTTTCACAAACTCATTTATATATACCTTTCTATAAGCACCTACCATAGGTATCTGTGCATTTCAAATTTCGAGTTCATGTGACTATAATTCCGAAGTTAGAGTTAATTCAAAATTTTACGCCTATGAGGTGGGAGGTGAAACCAGATCCCACCGCTTTGCGAGTCCCAATTTTTTTTACCCTATTATAGGTCCAGGAGCCATGGTAATACTCTGTCAAAATTTTGTTCGATTATGTCCATCCGTTTAGGCTGCAACCTACCACATACATACATACATACTTCCACAAATATATAGTAGATTTGCTTTGAAGCGCCATCTTGCGGTTCTTTAAATCAAAAATAGATATCAGAAATGAATTTTTCATATCACAAAACTCCGGAGCACAAGTTTTTATTAAAAAATAAAAAACATTCGTAACACTTTAGTAAATATTAATCTGCATATTGACTTAGTATTAATTAAAGATATCTTCTTTTAAAAATGCGCAGGCTCGCAATTGATTTTAGAGCAATGGTCTAAAGAACTTTTTTTCTTAGAATTTTATGTAGAATCCGAATCTGCTTGGAACGATGTCGAAAAAAAAATTGAGCCGCCCTAATGTATAATATATTACAGAGTAAATTAATTATCATATTCATTTGTAATAATAATAATAACAATATAAAATAGCAAGTTGGTTAGCTGGCGAGGCCTAGTCTCCAGTCTACTTTTGGTTGCGGCGGGCGGAAAGGCCTAGTTTCCGCTCCGCGCTGTGGACCGATCCATGCTTGTATTACGTGGTCGCGAAAATATATGAAGCCGTTACAATTATACTAAGCAGTCATAGATATTGTGTAATTTTTCGTTCCCGGTTAAAGATATTAATTTATTTAGTTAACATGTTGAGCAAAGTTTTCTTTATTACAAAAAGCAATTCAGGTATGTCGAAGCAATCGTAATGTTTGTTAAAATCTTGGCATAAACAACGAAAAGCATCATGCATTTCAAAGTTTGATTTACAAATACTCAACACAATAGGTTTAAAATATCTCGAGGATCTTGTAAGAGCACAAACATTTATCTCGCTCAGTAAAAAGGGACTACTGACCATCCCGTTCAGTAGTTTAATTAAAAAAAGATCCCCGGCAAATCTATAAGCTTCAGACGATCTTTGTAGGGTGGGAGATTTTTAGACGAGTCAGAACGTATTTTTTTAGGGAAAATAACGGAACTGTTTCTGCACTGATTCGAGCATGTCACCACGAATTTGATAACTAGGATTCCATTATATAGATGCATATTCCAAAATCGGTCTTACTAGAGAGGTAAAGAGAACTTTAGTGACATAAGGATCATTGAACTCCTTAGCCCAGCGCTTAATAAAAGCCAACACTCCTCTAGCCACAATCATGCAGGAGTTTATGTGAGCCTTGAATTCTAGTTTCGTATCCATAGTTACACCTAGGTCAATGAAATTGGTTACTTGCTCAACATTGTGGTCATATATCATATACGAATTTGAGTAGAACGATTTTCTAGAGGACATGAATTTACACTTTTTCAAATTGGGTGACATGGAATTTGCTTCACACCACTCGAATATGCTGGTTAGGTCAGCTTGCAAATGCTCCCTATTTTCTGCAGTACAAATGTACTTAAAAAGCTTAACATCATCAGCGTACATTAAGCATTTCGAATAATTCGAAACCTTAGGCAAAGAACATAGTGGAGTGACAAAGAGAGCGACAAGACATCTTCGGATAATAGCGACAAAAACAAACCTTTATTTTTCAATGTGGCAGCACATAGTGAAGCGAAAACCGAAGAAAGCGACAAAGAGCATAGCGACGAAAACAAAAAATTTGTTTTCGTTGCTTTCTGAGCTGACGGTTGCTTCACTATGTTGACGTTTCTTGTCTCTTTCTTCGCTATTATCCAAAAATGTCTTGTCGCGTCACTATGTTCTTTGCCTAAGGATTACTGAAAAATCAGTTGTATGGGAGCTAGATGTTATAGTGAACCTATTTAGATGATTTTAACAGATAGTGATGGTAATATAAAAATACAATCGTGTGCACAATTTTAGTAAAATATCTTCAAAGCCGAGGGAGTTTTTTGTAAAATAGTTAAAATTTAAGCAAAGTTTCAAGTACTACTTTCTCGAAAAGTGGAGCCAATCGGGCAAAAATGGGGACGCCATTGAATTTAGAAGACTCCTGTTAAGCAAGAGAAACTATCAGAACCTTTGTCGAAAAAAAATTTGATTTGATACCACGCTCGAAATATTCTGACTACAAGATAATTAAAGGTAGTATATCTGGGTTTTTACACACTTCTGGAGAACATTTTTTTTTTTGCATTTTACAGGTATGTGTAACGTTATAAGGACTAGTAGTTATAAAAAGATTTAGATCGTTTCGACGTATTTTCTCAATGTGCCTTCACTTAAGATGTTTTTGGAATAAAAATTACGCTCAAGGTCGCAGAATATTTTATCTTTAAAAGTTCGTTTATTCTTTAGGCAAGCCTCTTGCTAAGGCATCATTATTATTCGTAATTGTTTGTAGAAGACAACACATACTTAAAAAGTTTTTAAAATTAAATGCTTCAAAAACTATACGCGATAAATCGAAAATTTTGAAAATTGTGAAAAGTAGAGTTAAAAACTTTGAGTTACTTGCCATTCAGTTATTTTTTAGGGCCACCAAAAGTTACCTACTACAAATTAAGTGTACACATAGGTACTAATTGCCCATAAAATTTCAAACCAGTATATAGTCCGCTTCAAAAGTTATGACATAATTAATTTTTCACCTCTTAGCCCTTTCCTTGCATTTGTAGAATATATTAGGGGTATTCTCTGAGTCTTGCAAAGCCCTTGCAAGGTGCACGGATTGCACGGTTTGCAAAGCTGTCCCATACGAAAACCGTGCAAGGGCTTTGCAAGACTCAGAGAATACCCCTATTGTACATTTAATTTTTTGTAACATTGGAAGCGTCCTACTAAAAATCTTATTATTAAATTAAACTTTATGAAGTTTTGGAATGCCCCGAATAGTTTACGTACATTTCAAAATCGAAAACGTTTCAAAAATATTTTTAGAATTTAATTTAAAAATAGACCATTTTATAAAGTTCCAGTGACACGCAAATTGCGGTAATTTACTGTATAAAAAATACGTGAAAGTCAAGTAAAATCGCTAATTAAAGCATTTATTTAGTATGGAAATAAAAGAGCATTTTATCATATAAAAATGCTAAAATCAAACTATCATGATTTAAAATATTTTTCCCGAGTGGTCAAAAAAATGTACAATATATTGTACATTTATAATGAAAGGTTGTAAGTGTCTTGTACAATATATTGTACAAAACCCGGCAAAGGTTGCAGTTGAACAGGCAATTGGGTGTTTCTTGCCATGGTTTTTGAAGAGCTTGTGCGCTGTTGTTGCAGTAAAGGGTAGGTTTTTGATTTCTTGATCTACTGAAGGCAGAAAAACCGGGAAGGTTTATTACAACGGGTCATTTGTATTTTTTTATATATTGTAATTGTATCTGAAATTTTGCAAAATCTATATATATAAAAATGTTGTGTTCGTATATCACGGTCGTCAAAACTCGAGAACGGCTGAACCGATTTGAATAATTTTTTTTTGTATTTTTCGTTATAATACCAGGATCGAAGATATCACAAAAATTTGGAGGGTTGCCACCTATTTGAAACATTTTAAACCCTACTGTATTGACAAAAACAATGAATTATTACAATATGGATATCAAACTAAAGAGTTTTAAGAAATATAACTGTTGGATATATTTTTGCGGAGGGCTGCCACTATTTGAAAATTTTAACTCAGTCAAATTGATAAAATAAATGAAATATGTCCATGTGGGTGTCAAACTACAGAGTTTTAAGAAGGGTTACAGCTGAAAATATATTTGTAAAGGGTTGCCACCTGTTTGAAAATTAAACTAAATTACATCGATTAAATAAATGAAATATAATATGGGTATCAAATTAAAGAGGTTTAAGAAAGATAACTTTTGGATATATTTTTGAGGAGGGTTGCCACCTATTTTAAAATTTTAACTCACTTAAATTGATAAATTAAATGATATATTGCTATGTGGAAATCAAGCTAAAGAGTTTTAAGAAAGCTTACAGTCAAAAATAATTTAAAGGAGGGCTGACACCTGTTAAAAATTTTAGCGCAATTTAATTAATAAACTAAATGATATATTACAATATAGAAATTAAATTAAAGAGGTTTAAGAGAGATAACTGCTGTAAATATTTTTGAGTAGAATTGCCACCTCTTTGAAAATTTAAATTGATAAAATAAATGAAATACTGCAACTTGGGTATCAAACTTTAGATTTTTAAGAAGGCTTATAGCCGAAAATATGTTTGAGGAGGATTGTCACCTGTTTGAAAAGTTAACTAAATTTAATTGATGTAGGTACCAAATTAAAGAGGTTTAAGAAAGAAGACTTTTGGAGATACTTTGAGGAGGGTTGCCATCTATTTAAACATTTTAACTCAGTTAAATTGATTAAACAAATGAAATATTTCAATGCGGGTATAAAACTTTAAATTTTTAATATGGCTTACAGCCGAAAATAGGTTTGAGGAGGGTTGCCACCTGTTTGAAATTAAACTCAATTAAATTGGTAAAAGAAATGAAATGTTACAATGTGGGTGCCAAACTAAAAGCGTTTAAGAAATCTTGATTAGAAATATTTTCAATAGGATTATGCCCTATATAAAATTAAAGACTGCAAATATTGGAACTAAGTGTAATATTACATAATTGGTTCCAAACGAAAAGTGTTAGGGAAAGCTTTACTAGAGATTTTTATTTGTTTTCACTTATCCAAAAGCCGAATAGTTTAAATGAAGAAATAATTTACAAAATCTTATCAAACGAAGTGATCGTATTATCAACGAAGAGTTAGTATACAAATTTCGCAATGAAAAAAATAATAAAAATCTACTGATACAAATGAATAAATAATAAACACCATACCTAACGAAAACATAAAAATATCCCATGAAAGCTGTTTAAAAAATCCTGAATGAAAACTTAAAACTGTTGTCACCATTCCCTAACATTATAAAATAGTTAACTTTTAATCATAAATAATTTCACTTGGGGTCGCTTTTGCCTACTAGGTACTATATTGCGAGTCAAGGGAATGTACCTGCTTTAGCGTTGAGTTTTTCCGACTTTTTAATATCTAAGAATCTACCTTAGTGAAATACACATCTATCTAACAATACCAACATTTTCCAGAAATTGTTTTGCTAAGTTAGATGAGCTGTTTCGGGTTTTTAGAAAAATTTTCCAAAAAACAGCGAGAGCAATTTGAATAACGTTGGATAATATTATGAAGATTATGATTATTATTATTATTCTGTTCTCCTATTATATGCCCAATCCAACATTCACAAATTAAAGCGTGAGCAGAAGGGCATTTATGATCGCATATTGCAAATGTTAAGATAATAAGAGCTACAGAACTGAACCACTCATGAACAATTTTTTACAAAGGCGTGTAATTTCTTTTGTATGTCAATGACACAACATCATCGGTAACAAAAACCTCGAAGTCTCTCCTGCCTTTTCTAAGTTGGTTAACGAAGCAAAGCGATCGGGTTTGGTGATCAACGAGGACAAGACGAAGTATCTCCTGCCATCAAATGAAGAGTCAGAGCATTCGCGCCTTGGCACTCTCGTCACTGTTGCCAGTTGTAATTTCGAGAAAGTAGACAATTTCGTTTAGTAATCAGCATAACACCGATAATAATGTCGGCACCGAAATCCAATGCCGAATTACTGTACAAGTGCTACTTTGGACTGAGTAGGCAATTCGGGAGTAAAGTTCTCTCTCGACGTACAAAAACCACACTCTATAAGTCACTCATCATCAGCGTTGCCAGGTTGACGTTTTTTAACTTCCCAGTAATTTTTCTCTATGCACAATATATTCAATGTATAGCGTACTATTTGCTTGTAGAGTAAGTACTTACGCTCACACTTTCGGCAAATTTGTTACTAAATCTTGTAAGTAGAACTGATTTTGAATTATTTACTTAATAAATCTTTACAAGCTTTGTTTTTTGCAGCAGGTGCCTCAAAAAATATTTAATCTTTGGACACATTTGACTTAAATACATATGAAGCAAACCAAGCGTATGCGCGTTTTTTGTTTATTCTTGGTTACAAGTTGTAGGGCTGCCAGACGTCCCGGTTTTCCCGGACATGTCCCGGTTTTAGACTATTTGTCCCGGTGTCCCGGTCCAACCTTAAAATATCCCGGGTTTCGTTTAAGTGTCCCGGTTTTCGATTTGATTGCACAAATTTTGCATAAAAAAGACTACACTGAGAGATAAAACACGTTGTAATATTAAGAACAATTTTATGAATTTACTGGGGGAAATAACGCAAGGTAAACAAGAATATTTTTTATTTGATTATCGTTTTAAAATGTTCGTATTTAAAAACAATACTTTCATACCACGCACACGTGGTGTTGAATCAAACTGAACATTTGAATGCACATTTACATGTCTGGCTGTAGCTGAGTGCACGAAGATGCTTGCCACAATTTGCTAATTTCCAGAGCGTCAGGGTTCAAATCCCACTACAGGCAGCATGGAATTTAAATATCTTTTTTTTAACTTAATTATGAAAAAGCATCCGTTAAGTGCAAAGCGCTTCATTTTAATATTGGCGTATTTCAATTCAATAATTCTATACCAAATACTAAAATTTTTATGCGGTACATGCGTTCTTCAGAGAGCCGCATAAAAAAGTTCTCTACTTTCATACAAAAACAGGGGATGCGTTCCAGCATTTTCAAAAACCGCATAAAAAAATCCAGTGAGGCATTATTGAGTAAAAACAACTATTTATTTCTTCACTTCAACACTTATTATTCCATGTAAAACCGAACATTAATGAAATAAATAAAATTGTATCTGTATTTTAACCAAAAAAAAAAATACCACAATAAATACATGAATGATGTAATACATAAAAAAAAATTAGAAAAAAAGGTTTTTTCTTAACAGCGGTCGCTCCTCGGCAGGCAATGGCAAACCTCCGATTGTATTTCTGGCATGAAAAACAGCTTCACGTAAAAATAAAATCGCCGTTCGGAGCCGGCGTATAACTGTAGGTCCCTCCCCTTTGTGTGACAACATCGAGCTGCACACCACAAATTGGAGGAGAAGCTCGGCCAAACACTAACATATGTGTAAGCGCCAATCTATTATTATTATTATTATGTAAGAATACAAAGACAAATTATTTATAAGAAGCATTGTCTTTTACACACTGAAAAAAGTAATAAAAACTCTCAAAAAAGCAAAATCGCTACTGCGAAATAATGGTTTGAAAACCGCATAAATTCAAATCCGCATAAAAAGACCTAAGTGTACTTAAATTTATTACGAGTTGGGTTGGTTCTCTTTCATATGCGATTTTTTTTTTTAAATTTAGCACGTTTTGCACAAGCAATAGTTGACGATTAATATAAGTATGTACCTAAATACGTTAAAATGACATGCACAGAGTTTTACAATTATATTAGGCAAAAGTCAGAAGTTTTGAAACAAGTTCACAGCAACGAAACAAATGACTGATATTTTATTGTTACCTTGTATTTAATTTTTTTTCTTTCGTGAAACCTAGATTACTTATAAGTACCGTGCCGTACAAAATTATTGGCTCGGAGACTCTTTCATCTGATCACAATTTCTAATCAGATCTTTTAGAAAAATTTTGAAAATGTATCTTTTGAGCCAATTAGTGAAGTGCAAGTCTGAAGTTACCAGAAAATTTCGTTGATTTTTTGCAATTATTTTTTTTTTTGCTGACAGTGTCTTCCACATACAAAAATATGTCGAACATAGTTTGTATGGAAGAAACTCTCAGTAAAAACAATATCAACAAGTAAGAAAGTCTAAGTTCGGGCGGAGCCGAACATTAAATACCCGGCGCAAATATTAAATATATGTTTTTTCACCTTTCCGAAACCTTCCGCTAGATGGTAAGCCGGGGTGTATCAATTTTGAGTAAATTAGCGTCCTTCAATTTCGAAATATTGAAGTTTCAAGCATTTCTGAAATTTACCGTTATATGAGAAGCGGCCGTTATTTTAGTCCGATTTCAATAATTTTCAACGTTTTGCTTATATGTGCCAAGCACAATAACCACACCGAGTTTGGTATAAATTGGTAGAACGGTTACCCATATACTTATATGTGATCATAAGTGGGCGGTGCCACGCCCATTTTCCAAAATTTTACTATAAACGTATTTCTTGGTAAAGAATTGTTGCAAGCATCAATTTTTAATAAATTAGCCTCAATATTTACTGATTTATCGAAGATTTTGTATTTCTCTAAATTACCGTTATATGGGATGTGGGCGTGGTTATTGTCCGATTTTAAAAAGTTTCGGCGATTTTTTATGCTGTACCAAGGCCAACAACTGTGCCAAGTTTGGAATAAATTGGTGCAGCGGTTACCAAGATACACACATGTAACCATAAGTGGGCGTGCCTACGCCCCTTTTCCAAAAATGTATAATATTCTTATTTTTCGTCTAAAAATTATTGTAAATATCAATTTTGAGTGAATAATCTCCAGTAGCTACTAAAATATCGCAGTTTTCGTATTTCTGAAAATAACCGTTATATGGGAAGTAGGCGTGGTTATTGAGCGATTTTAAAAATTTTCGGTCATTTGGTATGTTGTGCGAAGGCCAACCACTGTGCCAAGTTTGGAAGAAATTGGTGCAGCCGTTACCAAGATATACACATGTAAACATAAGTGGGCGTGGCTAAGCCCATTTTCCAAAAATTTATAATATTCTTATTTTTCGTCTAAAAATTATTGTAAATATCAATTTTGAGTGAATAATCTCCAGTAGTTACTAAAATATCGCAGTTTTCGTATTTCTGGAAATTACCGTTATATGGGAAGTGGGCGTGGTTAAAGTCCGATTTCGTCCATTTTCAATACCTACCTTGGATTAAGGGAAACCTACATACCAAACTTCGTTGAGATATCTCAATTTTTGCTCGAGTTATCGAGTACACGGACGGACGGACAGACGGACAGACGGAGAGACGGACGGACAGACAGACATGGCTTAATCGATTTCTTTTTTCATCCTGATCATTTATGTATACATTTGTCTATATCTATCTCGATTCGTTTTGGCTGTTACAAACAACCGTTATGTGAACAATATTAATATACCCTTGTGCACAAGTACGCTCGGGTATAAAAATCAACTACATTTTTATGGGCTACAAAACTTCATTTTCAAAATTTTTATAAAAAAGTCTGAATAGAAAGTTGCGAATTTGTATGCAAATTTATTGAATTTTCCCTAGTTTTGCACAAAGTTTAGAAATTTTATTTTTATGTTTTCTGATGTATTTAGTATAAACTGTATTTTTATAAGGAACGAAAAAGGTACATGCATTGTGAAAAATTCTCTGTGCTTTAGTTGTGATAAATTGTTCTGTTTTGCTGGTGTACGTTGTAATGATCTCATGATCTCATGTTTTTATGTTTTTGTTTCTGTTTGTCAAAATAAAATTTTACTACATCCTTTCGTACGTAATTTTTGTCGAAACGAAAGGGAAGGGCGCGAGAGGCCTCTCCCCTCCTTAAGTGTCCCGGTTTGGCAACAGAGATATCTGGCAGCCCTAGTTACAAGGCTTATTACAATGTTCGTAATTGGATATTAAAAGCCAAATCAGAAAGAGCTGGCCTATTGCAACACGCACGCTCGCAAAAGCACTATGTTCCTTGTAAGCAGAACGCAATTTAGCATTTTCGGCAACCGACCACTTAACCAAATGTCTACAAGAAAAAAAATATTAAAAATCAACGCGATTCTTTAGCAACTTAAATCTTGCACATTATTACCCTGGAAAATAATGGGCTATCAAACTGCATACTCAAAAAAATTCTAAAAAATCTGAATAAACACTTGAAAATCTAGCTGAAACTTTGCAGATTTTTTATAATTTTTGCACAAAGTTTGAAATGTGGATTTATATTGTGTTAGTTATATAATCAGCTAGGCTTTTATGAAAAAATAATAAACATTAAATAAGAAACAGTCTAAATCGATCAAAATGTTGATGACTTAATCAGCTGATCACAAGTGGATGTATAAAATGATTTTTATATTAACGATCTCAAACCAGTTTACATACAATAGTGGTATTCACTAAATTGTTATCAACAGTCGTTGCTTGAGCTCATCTGCTGTTTTGCCAGAGTGCTAGGCCACTTGCTCACTTTGGTGAATACCACTAATGAATTTTAAATGTGCTCTGTCGAAATCACATTTTAATATACATTACGTACATATGTACCTTTGTATACAATAAAAGTTTAATAAGCACAATTCTGTGTGCATACATGGAAAAAACGTTTTTGGGTACGAAATGACGTTTCTTCAGACCAACAGGGACGTTTTCTCATGCTGAAAACCTGACAACACTGCTCATCATGCCCACGCTGGTATAAGGCACAGAATAATGGACAACAACAACATCCGATGAGGCGGCTCTTGGAGTATTCGAGAGAAAGATCTTACGGCAAATGTATAGACCCCTACGCGTTGGCGACGATGAGTACAGCAGACGATGGCACGATGAGCTTTACAGCGGCTCCGCTGACTTCGCCGTGTCGTTCGAATGGGAACCGCGTTCCAGGTCTAAAAGTATTCGACTCAGAATAATCCGCTGGTGGTAGCAGAGGAAGAGGGAGGTGCCCACTGCAATGGAAAGACCAAGTGGAGAAGGGCTTGGCTTCACGTTGCATTTCCAATTGGCATAAGTTGGCACAGAGAGAAGTGACTGGCGTGCTTTGTCGAACTCGGCCAAAATCGCGTATCCGGTTACAGCGCCAAATAACAAGATGCAAATGATAAATGACCTTCCTCTTGGATGCGCCAGGAGGAACTAGGAGAACACTCTTTATAAGATTGTGGCAACGGTTCGATGAAAAAATTACATAGCCGTATCTCTCGCTTCATCTGGAACATCTGCGACATTGTTACCAGGTGGAGACACTTCTCATTTAGCTCTTATGCTGCCATTGAACATACAAATCATTGAAACTCCCACGTGCAATACGGTATAGGAAAAGTACTTATTACAAAAATGTAAACTCATTGTTTGGGAGGAGTGCACGACGGCACATAAAAAATCTTGATCTCTTGATCGATCGGTGGAAGATTTGCGTGGAAATGTTCAACCATTCGGGAATGCATTGATATTGCTCGCACGAGATTTTACGCAAACATTGTCTGTAGTTTCTCGATTAACACTAGCGGACGAGATAAATGCTTACCTGAAAAAGTCAACATTGCGACAAGATGAACATACATACACTGCAGCCGAGGTATTCTCGCGACAATTAATGAACATAGGAAAGGGAAAGCTGACAGTCAATGAGAGTTTGGGACGAATTTCATTGCCTGATAATTTTTGTAACTTAGAAATATCGAAAGGAGAAATGATCGAATGTTTTCGGATATTCAAATTAATTATAGGAATCACGATTGGCTCAGTGAACGAGCTATTCTTGCCGCAAAGAATAAGGATGTCTATCAACTCAATAATGTTTTTCAATCCACCATTCAAAGTGATGAAATAATATATGTATGTATATGTACGTCGATAAACGCCGTTGTGGAAATAAATGATGTTAATTATCCAACGGAATTTTTGAACTCGATTGATCTTCCAGGGATCATCCAACATACTGAAATTGAAAACAGGTGTCGCAATTATCATGTTGCGGAGTATTAATCAGCCAAAATTCTGTAACGGCAAGCGCCTCGCAGTTAAGAAATTGATGAACAACTTAGTGAAAGCAAAGATTTTAACGTGGCCTTTCAAAGGTGAAGAATTCTGATGATTCCGATCGAGACACCATTTCAATTTAAAAGATGGCAAATCCCAATTCGATTAGCATCTGGAATCACAATCAGTAATGCTCAAGGTCAACCTTTGGAAAAGTATGGTTTAGATTTAGATGCCGATTGCTTCTCACATGGACAAATCTATTTTGAGTGTCGGCAAACCAGATAGCCTTGATATCTACGTAGAGAATGGAAAAGCGAAAAATGTTGTGTACCTACACACAAGTATTGCATAATCACACTTATCTGAAACGTATGCTTTGTTTCGTGAATCATTTATCATCCATGTAACAGGAATATGCCATAGCAAAGCGAGACAGGGTAAAGCTAGCTTTTTTATATAATTCTCTTCTCATGGAGAAAATTAAAAATTTTTTAATGCAAATCTTAAAGATACTTAAAAAGATATAAAATATTCATTCCAACATATCTGCAGCGAAATCAACTCTTTTGTATCCCAGTGGGAATTAGGAGCACGTAATAATACCTTATTAGCAACTTACTCTTCACCTGGCAGTCATTACCATTTCCCTGCCGAACGTCCCTTACTTTTACAAAGGCATGGCCGCCTTATGTAAGTAGGAATTAAGAATGTACATTTGGTATCAGACATACTTCTGAGCCGCTTTACAAAGTAAGTTACGTGTAATGCAGAGCAGTCGCTCGGAGTAGTTCGGCGCTTGGAAATAACTTCGGCTGCACGTTACTTTGCAACTGACAACGTAATGTGTTGTCGGAGGTGTTCATTTTGCGCTTTACAAGTAGATGACATTGGCCATGATGACAATTTTGGTACTGAAAACTGAAAGAAAACATGGGTTACCTCGTAAGGAGCTTACCTATTTTCCCAGTGGGATATAAATAAGTTCATTTTCAATGAAATAAAAGTTTTATTCCGTCAAACTTAGTGAAATATTTATTTAGTTTTCTTGAGTGCTATTAATCCTTTGCGGACTTTTGTACAATATATTACCCAAACCACCTTTTGAATATTTTTTCTTTACTTTTGGTATTATGAGGCTCTATAAACCTTGTAGTTAAAGGCATGTTAAAAATATAGCAAGGTAGAACCGTTCTCTCAATTTGTCGGCCATGATTTTTTTTGAAGTTTGCCAACATTTTAAAATCATATAAAAGTAAAAATAAAAAAATTAAATTGTTCGAAATTGTTGTTGCTGGAGATTGAAAATGAAAATGTGTGTGTGAGTTTGTGAGTAAATTTAAAAATTAAATTGTTTGGAAACTTCAATAATTTTAAAAGTGACTCTCAGCGGTTCTACCTTACTATATTTTTATCATGGTTAAGAGGAAAAATTTGTATATTCATCAGGGACGGATTTAAGCGGAAAGGGTTAAAAATTACTCAAAAAATTCACTTGTTTTTAATATTTTTTTGAATGAAAACATCTGTAACTCTAAAGTTATGCTACAAATTGATTCAAAATTTTTTTGAGGCTTCAAGCATACGTCTATGAATTATATCCAAAAGCAACCAGCTTGATATTGTTTACAGCAATAAAAATAAAGCTAAATAACACAAAGGTTACCTTTCTTTTAGATTTGCCCATATACTTACTTTCGTTTTAAAAACGAAATAATGCATATGAAAAAAACGAAGTAACGAAGAAAACGAAAACAGTTTCGGTTGAAAACCGAAATAATGTACATATGGATATGGCAAAAACCGATATAAAGCATACATGCACAGTTTCGGTTGAAACCGAAATAATGTCTAAATGCACAGTTTCCATATGCGCAATTTCGGTGCCCTATAAAAAACAAAATATATAAAATATTTTTGAGTACAATATAAGACATAACAATCTTTTCAGACAGAGCTTTGCGCATATCCTTTATGTTAATAAGTTGCCCTTTTCTAGAAATCCAGGAATGAATTTTGTCCACCCAACTTGTTCCACATGACATCCTATGCTTCCTAATTACGCAATTTAGGCAACATCTCGGATATTTATCGTACTGGATGTTAGTTGAGGGTACAGAAGTCCCAGCAATGGATTGTGTGTGGGCCGCAACGTAAAACGCAAATGAAACTCTTGCAGATGATGGAAATATCTGCACCCATATAGAAATAGGCGATTTAAAATACAGCAGCTCTGCCGGCTTGGCCACTTCAGACGAATGGACAGAACGCTCCAACTCTGAAAGAATACAATGCGGGTCGCGATGGTGGTAACAGAGGAACAGAAACCAATTGGCGACTCTTGGCACAGAAGGGAAACGACTGTTGTGCTTTTTTGGACGCGGCCAAAATCGCTTAGGCGGTTACAGGGCCAAACAAGAAAGAAAACAAAATTTAAATTATGTGAATAACTCAGTAGTTTTTTAATAGAGTATATGATTGTACGACAAACTAATAAAAAAAAAAAAAAACAATTGACATAAGTTATTCATTCTTAATTACAAGTTCCCTTAATCGATATATGTATTCCAATACAAAAATATTTATCTTCAACATTAATAGACGCCGAAACCCCCACACGGTGTCGGCAAAACCGTTAGTAGTATGTATGAAGCGCGTATTTTCCATTGTTTTTTCTTTTAAGTTTTTATTACCTGAAAACTTTTGTGTCATATTTTCTGCTCTACTATTCACGTCTTAAATTTGCTAAGAACCTATTAACCCTGATGATAGGCGAGGATTGGGCACACGGCATGTTGTGTGTTTGCGTAAGTTCACGATGTGAATTTGCAGTGGCTCCCATGTATATATGTATGTATCAGGGATGTTGCGAATATTTTCATCCGTATTAGTTATGCGAATGATTCGCATCATTTTACACATTCGCATTCGCATCAAATGATACGAATGTTTTGCGAATGCGAATGTGTACATGAGCAGAGAGTCCACTCTAATATTTTTGAAATGGCTCTAACTGCCATCCCTAAATTGGCGCGTCAAGCGCCAAACAACTGTCAAAAATCCTCATGCCCATACAATTTGTATGAAGCAACCCACAATAACGCGGCGCTAACGCCGAGCAAATGGAATTTTCATTTTTGACAGGGCGTTATGTGTTGAAGTTGGATGCGGAAGACGGAAAGAAAGAGAAAGGACAAAAAAGTGAAAGAGGAAACGAGAATAAAAACGAGAGGATCTGAGAAAACGTCAAAAATTACGACGCGTTGATTTGGGGATAGCGCGCTCTGACACTCGTCGACAATGGATAACGCAACGCTTAGCGCTCCAATTTAGGGACGGCAGTAAGTCTGTCTATCCAGGGTGCGGACTATAACCGGTATTGAGACAGTTTCTCAACGGAACGAAAGCGTCCTGATTTTCTTAGAATTTTGAACGAAAAACTTCGCCAGCTGGATGTGAATTCAAGTTTTATTTTGCATAGTTTTAACACATTCCTGTTATGGATGTAAACTTAAATTAGATCAATTGGCGGAATATGATATCGTTAAATTATACATACTTTAAGGTATAAAAACCAAGACGTATGACGAGATCTTGATAAATTGCTTTTGAGCTACTTTATGCACGAACTAACTAAAGTACTATTGGCGAATCATAATCGAATTATAGAACTCGTCATATACCATGTCCCCACCGGAGCTAACCACGTAGCTATGGCTGTTGAGTTGGTTATCCCGATAACCCACTTCATTTAGCGTAGTTTCGCCATATAAAAATGGCAGCACTTAACCATTTCACTGAGATGGTTAAAAGCTAACCAACTCGAAACCACGCCGAAAGTCTGATACAACCCTGTGTTTTCCCGCCATCTGTGGGTCATTAGCGTTAAAATGTAAAAAATTCGTTCCTTACTAGTGTTTGGACTTACCTAAGATCAGATTAGATTTACTCCGGTTTTTGAAAAAATTTGAAATCTACTCCTCTACTCCGCTTGACTTCAAATCTATTCTGTGTTTTTTTTTTTCATTCATGTTATGCCCCTCGTGGGGCCGTTTTTTGAGTGTTCACCACCGGTTTCAGTAAAAAAAATTTAAAGTTAGCCAAATCTCACTGTTGAGAAGTAACTCTTTCATAGCAATGCGTCAATAAATTAACTTCGTTATTTTTTGATGTATGGCTGTAGAAATTGGCGGATGCAGAACTTTACTTAAGTTACATATTTACGTATTATTTAGCACGGATAGAAAATATTTAAGGCAAACAATTAATGTCAGAAACGAAAATAAAAAATTCGATCTAGTACGGAAAATTTGTTTTTGCTCAGATTTTTAGTCCTGAATCGAGTTTTGGAGGTCCGAACACTGTTCTCTACATTTGTACTGCTTACTTCAAACCGCAGTGTGGACAGCAATAGTTAGTGATGTGGTTAAGTTCGATTTGAGATTTCATTTCAATTTATCGATAAAAACGAAAGTACTAGATTATTCTAGTATAAAATAATATATTTTAGACGGTGGCGGCAACAACCGGCTTTTAGCTTCAGGCGCTAAACGGTTAAGTACTATATCAAGCAACATTGTAATGCTAAAAGTCTTATAAGCAACCTAGGAATAATTTTAGATTCCTCCAGCGAAAGCGAAGGTTCAGATGTAGAATCTGGAGATAATAAAAAATGGGAAATTAAAACTCAATTGAAGGCCTATCTTAAAGAAAAACGAGATCATCGTGGTGAAAATCTGATTTGTGGGAAATTAAACTAAAATACGACAAATTGAGACTTCTGGCCCGCAAATATTTTAGCGCTCCACCCGCCAGCGTTCCAAGTGAGCAATTGTTCAGTGCAGCCGGCCTTATATACGAGCCTCTAAGAAATCGCCTCATGGGAAAAAAGGCAGCAAAATTACTTTGTTTTTTAATGTAATATGCCCCTTTTGAACTTTGACTACTAGATTAAAACACTTGTATAGGTTAAGTACTCTTCAATGTTCTAATTATTTACAAAATTTTTAAGTAATAAAAAATAAAATAATTTATCGTATGTGACAATAAATTTTTTTTTTTGTGGGCGAAATTATCTTATGTGCAAAAAAATTAGAATGGGAAGCGGATTGCTCGCATTCATCATGCCTCTATTCGCTTCATCGTTATCAATGCCTGTTATTTTATTACTTGTGGTCTCATAATCAATAAAACATTTACATATAAGCTTTTCAAGTTAGTCTAGAAACTTCATGTAACTATTTCATTCAGTATTAAATATTCGATCAATATTAAATATTCGATCAATATTAAATATTCACACTTTACAAATATTTACTTATCGTTGACGAAAGACATACAGTTAATGACATAAGTCTTTATTGCGACAGTTTCGCTAGTAAAAACCGTAAGAAAGCCGTAATAGCAATGCTGTCATATTTTTTAAATTCTTCGACCTTCACAAAAGAGATTAAGGTAACATATTTACTTCCAGGCCATACTATGATGCCAATTGATTCTGTGCATAGTATAATTGAATCTTTTGTACGAAATCGTACTATTTGGGCCCATAATCATTCGCAATGCACGAACCAACTCTTAAAGTTACGACTGCATCGAAATTGGCCACTCTAAATTTTAAAAATCTAAGTCTTTTGCAGATGTTTTGTTACCCAACAAAATTAAAATAAACTTAAATAAACTTCGTAAAGCTACACTCGCAAAATACTCAAGTAAAATTGAACTCATGTACGGTTATTATGATAGTTCTACTAAAAAAGTCACGAACAATTTAAATCCTTACTAATATTATGAATCCGAAAGTGAGTTTGTTTGTTTGCTACGCTTTCACGCTTTTACTACTCAACCGATCATCATGAAATTTTGTACACTGCTGTCATTTAGCCCAACTTAAAATATAGGATAAATTTAATCTCGATTAGACAAGGGGGCGTGCTACCTCCTATACAAACGGAATATTTCATACTGCATTTCTCACGAAACATCTTTGATAGATTACTGGAACTTGGTATGGAGATATACCAAATTATTATCTACTCATGGATGAGAGCTGCCACCTTTAAAAAAAAATCAAATTCAACTTTAATTTAGGGATTTATTTATTTGTAATTTATATTAATATGTCAAGAGCCTTAAAAAAGCTGTAGTTCGAATATATTTTGAAAAGGGCTGCCACCTGTTTGAAAAGTCAAATTCAAATTAATTATACGCAAGCTATCTCAAGAATTAAAATATGGTTGTCTAACGAAATATTGTTAAGAAACCTTTAGTTTAAAAGTTTTGAATAATATTTAAGTCTTTCGCAAGGGTTACCACCTTTTTAAAAATTAAATTCAGTTATTCAGTTCATTTATCGGAGTTGATTTGAGATTTACACCTGCACAACTCAGCCCTGGTGTCTCGGAATGAAGCTTTAACGCATAATAATACTGGCAAATCACATCCAATGGGCCAATTGTAACACACAAGCGTCCGATATACTCATTGGTGAAACAGGTCGAATTAATCTGACATCCACGGCACCTTTTCTAACTTGGCGATTATTCGTAATGACTCCAGCGGCACTTGGCAGCCTTTTGTGGCAATAGTATTGCCAATACATATTTTGAATATTAGCCAAATTGGATCAAAAGATTTTTTGTAATAACTTAACTCCAGCGCCGACTTGCGGGTGAAATTGTGAAACTACACTCAAAAGTACACAAAAAACTTCGTTAAAATCGGTCCGGGCATTTAGGAGGATTTCACTCCCCATTTTTCTCCGTGACTATAAGATTGATTTCATATATTGCCGCACCAAGTTCCGGTATTCTACCATGAACACTTCCAGAGATATACAGTAAGAAAAAATTGGTTTGTATAGGAGGTGCCACGCCCCCTTTATATATAGAAATTTTTTCAGCCAATAACCATCCTTGGGACGTCATACCAATCTTCCATACTCTATAATCCATAACACATGTTTACAAAAAAAAGAAAGCTTATGCATATTAAACCAAACCTATATATCCCTATGTTATTCGACACGCTGAATGCGAATCCGAAGTCCATTAGTCGCCACCACGTCAGGTTCGTGGTCAGTTGAAGTTCAAGTAGGGAAAAATTCATTGAATAGAAATTTCATACACTCAGCGAATCGGGTGAGGGTGATCTAGTTTTACTTATAAGCTAGAAACGGTGTACCATAAGTCCTTATGCATATCCACAAAAAAAAATTTATGATTTGCAAAATATTTATTTTAAAAATAGCATACCATCAAAATATCACAATGAATATTTAGATTTAAAATATTCATCAAAATTAAAAGACTTGTTAAATGATAGCGACGACGAAGATTAAAACTGTTTCAAAATAATAATTTGAATTAAACCTATATCTTTGTTGAACGTTACTATTGCTTAATGTTAATATAAAAACTTAAAAATAAAAAAAAATAATAAACTCCCAATTTTTCGCAAATTAAATAACAAATACCGCTATGTTTCAGTTTATGTGCAACTTCAACTCTTATAAATGTTATCGTAAGTACCACATTTGGCGAGTACATTTATAAAACCTTGTGAGTAAAATTATCTTATGTGCGGAAAAACATGTATATTTCAAAAAAAATATATATAAAATTTTTCACGAAAAAGGCTTGAGGTTAATTAGCTTACTCAATTAGCCAGAGCAGAGAAAAATAAAAAAAAAACACTCCCGTAAAATTTGGTTTTTGTAACATACGATAATTTTGCGCAAAGGGGTCGATATTAACGTTTGTATGCGTCTTTAAATATAAATACAGACCTTGCAAGGAATCCAGCTTCAAAGCTGGTGAGACTCATAAGTACTTATTATCCGTTTCAATCTAGATATCATCTGATATTCTTTTAAAACGAGAGGCCTAAAATTTATAATTTAATAGCCAACTATGATCATAATTATCTTTAATCGACCGCAAAACACCAATTAGATGAAAGTTTTGAACTCTTTTGTTTTGTGAATTCACTACCGGGTTATCATCGGTCTCACTTTGCCTAGTTTATGAATAAGTACATGTACACCCTTCGACATTTTAATCCTTCCAAATTCAAAGCGCAATGCATCCTCCCACTGATAAGTGTGTGTGCGGATGTTCTGTATCGTATGTTTGGGTTGCTGACATGACTGACATTTGCCTCAGTGTCGACATAAGTATGTAAGTGCATATATACATGCGTAAGTATACATATGCATATGCACATACCAGGGATGTTGCGAATATTTGCATTTGCATTCGCATTCGTTATGCATCATTTTACACATTCGCATTCGCATCAAATTTGCGAATGCGAATGTGTACATGGGCAGAGAGTCCACTCTAATATTGTTGAAATGGCTATAAGGCTGTCTAACCAGGGTGCGGACAATAACCGGTGTTGAGACAGTTTCGCAACGGAACGAAAGTGCCCTGATTTTCTTAGAATTTTGAACGAAAAACTACGCCAGCTGGATGTGAATTTAAGTTTTATTTTGCATAGCTTCAACACATCGCACGTTTAATATAACCATGATAAAAATATTTTAAGCTAAAACCACTCGGTCCATTTGTCGGCCACAATTTATTTTTTTAAGTTTGTCTACTTCATAAAATTGAAATTTTCAGAGCAACTCAAATGCAAAATAAAGGTAAAACAAAAAAACAAATAAATGAAAATATGCAAATTTACTTTTATTTGAGACTGAAAGTGAAACTGTATTTGTGACTTCAAAAAAGTTCAGGCTTCCTCTCAGCGGTTTTACCTTCAATTTGTTTTATCATGAATATAACGAAGTATTTCAAAAATTCTATTTTTTGCGAAAACGCAATCAAAGTTTTATCAATTCATACATTTGGTATACAAAAAGACAGATGGAAAGACTGAACATATTCTCCTTACCAACACTGAAAATAAAATCTGCGTAAATATAACGGAAACTTGTGTAAATCTTACGAAATTTTTCGTCATTTTGAGCCACGAAACTTTTCGTTGATTATACAAAACCGTTTTCGTACATACTACGAAAATATGAGGCATCAGATTTTTAGTACATTTTACGAATGTATTCGCACTATTTACTAAAGAATTTAGTACTATTTACTAAAGAATTTCGTACTATTTACTAACGAATTTCGTACTACTTCTTTATGTTTTTACGAAATTTTTGTAAAATGCACAGAAATAATTCATATTTATAACGAAATTACTTTCGTGAAATCTGCGCTTGTTTCGTAGAATGTGCGATTTTGCTTTCATTCTCCACACTGTAAAAAACATATTACGAATTATAACACAACACTTTTATTTTGTTTTATCGTTAATTTTAGGCGTTTTTGTTTAACAAACCGTTTTGCAAAAACGCTTAACATTATTGATTAAAATTTAATGAAAGTGTTGTGCTATAATTTTAGTCATGTTTTCATAGTGTTAATAATAAAAGCAATCATACGTTCTACGAAAGAAGAATTTTCTGACTACACTGTAGTTTAGAATTAATATAAAAGGTTATTTTACCTATAATAAAACTTAAGTCTTTTATTTATATGCATACGAATAGGTTCTATACTACATATTTTTTATTGCTTAGGCTTCATTCAATAAAGTATATTGATGCAAAGTATTAAACTCAACAAAACTAAGTATAATAAGATATAAAATATGAAAGAATATAAAAAAAACTTGGTTTACTTTCTTAAATATTATAATATTTTTATGTAGAGGCACTTGACAGATTCGCACATTCATCGATGTTTGTTTCCTTGACGACTATAAATTAAAGGAAAATTATAAGGCGTCTGAAAAGCAAGTTGCAGTGAAAATTCATACATGTACTTACTTTTAATTATATTAAGTAGCGCTCCTGGCTTAGGCTTGCCGTTGATAGGTAACTGATGAAATTGCCTATTTATCAAGTCCCACATTCCAGCGCAAGGCGCAGCGTAGGCGATGTTAAAAACATTGTATGCTTAAAAGCATAGTATATCCACAGCTTTAATATTTAATTTTGTATTGTTTTTTTATCCAGCAAATCCCTTTTTAAAACGTTTAAAATTATATTATACGTTTCACAGCAGCCAACAATGATTTCCGCAATGACACGCGATGCAAAAAATATGATGAAATATTAAACTGCCGGTAACTAAGTATATTGTACGAAAATATTCGTATGCTGTACGAATTTAAAAAACATGTTTCTGCATTAGTACTTTATACGAAAGTATTAACTAAATTGCACGAATGCAGAATGGTAGATTTCGTATATTTTAAAACCACACGTAAATATTACGAATGCCTTCCTACAATATACAAAATTTTTCGTACAGAGATTTGTTCAGTGCTTTACGAATATGTTTCGTAAAATAAACGTTAGATTTCGTAAATTGTACTGAAAAAATGCCTAAGGAAAGTCCTTTCGTTATATTTACGTATGGTTCGTAAAATCTTGTTTCGTTGTGAAAAATGTGTTCGTATTATGAACGAAAGTTTCGTACATTGTACAAAAACCAACACTACGAAAGATTTTCGTAGCACTTTTACGAAATTTTATTTTCAGTGAAGCTTATTATTTGCATAATGAAATCTCCATAAACATAAATTTTGAGTTATGTATGTTAAAATTCCTGTTATGGATATAAACTTAAATTAAATCAATTTGCGGAATATGATATCGTTAAATTATACATACTTTAAGGTATGAAAACCAGGACGTATGACGAGATCTTGATTAATTGCTTTTGAGCTACTTTTTGCACGAACTAACTAAAGTACAATTGGCGCAATTATAGAACTCGTCTTACGACTCGTGACAAGTAATTTTAATTTATCGAAATAAAAATGAATGTACTAGATTATTCTAGTATAAAATAATATATTTTAGACAGTGGCGGCAACAACCGGCTGTAAGCTTCAGGCGCTAAACGGTTAAGTACTATATCAAGCAACATTGATTGGTAAAAGTCTTATAAGCCACCTATAAATAATTTTAGATTCCACCAGCGAAAGCGAAGGCTCGGATGTAGAATCTGGAGATATTAAAAAGGATGAAATTAAAGCTCAATTTAAGGCCTATCTTAAAGATAAATGAGCTCATCTCAGTGAAAATCCTCTCGATTGGTGGAAAACCAAACGAAAATACGACAAATTGAGAGATCTGGCCCTCAACTATTTGAGCGCTCCACCCGCCAGCATTCCAAGCAGGGAAGGTAACTCGTGGGGAATTCCCCGATTTGCGAGGAATTTCAGTATGCGTGGGGAATCGGGGAATGGACCTTTTTTTGTGGGGAATTTCAGTTCGTTCAATTCTAGTACAAGAAAATTTCAAATGGCTTAAAATTACTGTTGCATTTTTAGAAATTTCTTTTTCGTATTTGCTTTCATATAACGAAAAAACACAATTTATTTTTGTACTAGATCGCCCTCACCCGCTTCGCTGAGTGTATGAAATTTCTACGTGCTACACTGAGTAAAATTTATTTCAAGAAAACTCAATTAAAATAAATGAGGTTTAAAATTTGTTTAACCATCTTAAAAATATATTCAAACAAAAACTTTCTTAAACTTCTCACTTGTCATACTTTTTCAATTAACTTATGCTCTGAACTCAATTTGAGTTTTTAAATAGATGGAAACCTCTTACTTACTTACTTAAGCGGGTTTCACTGTAGTTTGAATTTAACCTTTTAAAGAGTTGGCAACCTTTTTAAACCTCTTTCGTCTGAAACTCACATCCAAAATCATTTCGATTCATACCAGTCTTCCATACTCTATAATCTATAATAATATATATTTTGAAAGCCGTTTTTTATGTGTTCGCAAAGCTCGAGAACGGCCGAACCGATTATTTTGAAATTTCGGACACCTGCTTCAGACGTTGGAGGATGGTTCCGTGCGCAGAAGTGGAAAACTTTGGACTGCCATTCACCTGGGTATGGTCAGAACCGATTCTTGTGCGTACGGTTCAAATCGCAGCACACAACGTCCGGATATTTATATCCACGTATCCTCTGGGTAGCAACCAAACACCTGTTTGGGAGCGAGCTAAAGTGAGAAGACGTAAAACTTCGCGTGCGCTGGGTTTGGGTCCCGCCACGTTAAAACCCCGCCCAATGAAAAAATCGAAAAAGCCTCAGATGATACCCCCTTTTTCTGATGAGGACCACGGCAAACGTATAAAGGACTATGATTTAAGGGTATGCACCTGGAATATCCGGACCCTTACCCGGCCGGTTGATGTCCTCGGGAAGACAAAGGCTGAAATCACCGCCAAACAAGAAATGCGATGGACGGGGCAAGGAAAAGTAAGCGTGAAGACTTGCAACGTCTACTACAGTTGTCACGTAAAAGAGCGCAAATTCGGTGTTGGATTCGTGGTAGGAGAGAGACCCCGTCGCCGAGTACTGGCGTTCATCCCGGTGGACGACCGTCTAGCCAAAATCCGCATCAAAGCTAGATTCTTCAACATCTCGCTCATCTGCGCCCATGCTCCGACGGAAGAGAACGATGAGGCGTCCAAGGATCTCTTCTATGAGCGCTTGGAACGTACATATGAGCGCTGCCCCCGACACGATGTCAAAATCGTGCTTGGCGATTTTAATGCCAAGGTGGGCAAGGAAGGGATCTTTGGCGCCACTGTCGGAAAATTCAAACTCCACGACGAAACGTCCGATAACGGACTGAATCTGATCGACTTCGCCGGGGCCCGAAACATGGTAATATGTAGTACTAGGTTCCAGCATAAGAACATCCACCAAGCTACATGGCTGTCTCCAGATCGAAAAACGGGAAACTAAATCGATCATGTTGTGCTAGACGGCAGGCATGCTTCAAGCGTTTTAGTGGTACGTACACTCCGAGGGCCAAACATCGACTCGGACCACTATCTTGTTGTAGGCAAGATACGCACCCGCCTCTGTGCAGCAAAAAATGTGCGCCCAACGATGCAAGGAAAGCTTAAAGTCGAAAAGCTGCAATCACAACAGACGGCCAATATATTCGCCACTCGACTCACACATCTGCTCTCTGAGAGCACTCTTCAACAATCCGACATAAGCGAGCAGTGGAACCACATTTCCCGATCATTAAGTATCGCCGCCGAAGAAGTAGTTGGATTTCAGCGAGCCCGAAAGAACAACTGGTACGATGAGGAATGTCAAGAAGCTGCAGAAAAAAAGATGCCGCCTACAGGGCCACGCTGCGATCGGGCGCAACGCGAGCCATGTGGGACAAGTAAAGGGAACTGAAGAAGGAAGCGAGACGTATTTGCCGCAATAAGAAGAGAGAGGCCGAAATACGTTAGTGCGAAGAGCTTGAGATGCTGGCCGACAGGAAGAACGTCCGAAAATTCTACCAGAGGGTTAGGCGACTTACGGAATGTTTCAAGACCGGGGCGAACTACTGTAAGAACAACAATGGCGACCTAGTGACTGATGTCCAGAATATACTTAAATTGTGGAGGGAAAACTTTTACAACCAACTGAATGGCAGCTGCGCTGAAAGTAGTGAAGAAGACGAACCCGAGTCCCCAGTCGATGATGATGGAGTAGCGCCTGACTATGGCGAGGTACGAATAGCGATTACGAGGCTGAAAAACAACAAAGCTGCTGGAGCTGACGGCCTGCCAGCCGAGCTATTCAAGTACGGCGGCGAGGAGCTGATGAGATGCAGAATATGCAGAATATGGTCATATGAACGCATGCCCGACGACTGGAATTTAAGTGTGCTCTGCCCTATCCACAAGAAAGGCGACCCCGCCATACGCGCCAAATACTCCGGAATTAGCCTTCTAAGTATAGGTTATAAGGTCTTATCGAGTGTATTGTGCGAAAGACTGAAGCCCACCGTCAACGAGCTGCTGTACCTTATCAGTGTCGCTTTAGGCCCAGAAAATCCACGATAGATCAGGTATTCGCAATACGCCAAATCTTGGAAAAGACCCCCGAGAATAGGATCGACACACACCACCTATTTGTCGATTTCAAAGCCGCTTTCGGCAGCACGAAGAGAAGTCTTTATGCCGCGATGTCTGAACTTGGTATCGCCGCGAAACTAATCCGGCTGTGTGAAATGACTATGAGCAATACCACCAGCTCCGTCAGAATAGGAAAGGACCTCTCCGAGCCGTTTGATACCAAACGAGGTTTCAGACAAGGGGACTCCCTTTCGTGTGATTTCTTTAATCTGATGTTGGAGAAGATAATAAGAGCCGCAGAACTGCACCGCTCAGGCACAATACTTTACAAGAGCGTACAACTGCTGGGGTATGCCGACGACATCGATATTATCGGTAAAAACAAAGACTACGTATGTTCTGCCTTCTCGGGATTGGATAGCGAAGCAAAGCGAATGGGCCTGGTGGTGAACGAGGACAAAACGAAGTATCTCCTGTCATCACACAAACCATCAGAGCATACGCGTCTTGGCACCCACGTCACTGTTGACAGTTACAAGTTTGAAAAAGTAGACGACTTCGTTTATTTGGGAACCAGCATTAACACCAATAATAATGTCAGCCTTGAAATCCAACGGAGAATCACTCTTGCCAACTAGTGCTACTTTGGGCTGAGTAGGCAATTGAGAAGGAAAGTCCTCTCTCGTCGTACAAAGATCACGCTCTATAGGTCACTCATCATGCCTGTGCTGGTGTATGGCGCGGAGGTATGGACAATGAAAGCATCTGATGAGGCGGCTCCTGAAGTTTTCGAGGGAAAGATTATGCGAAAGATTTACAGACCTTTACGCGTTGGTGACGGCGAATATCGCAGACGATTTAACCATGAGCTGTATGAGCTTTACAACGATATAGACATGGTGCAGCGAATTAAAATTCAGCGGCTCCGCTGGCTTGGCCATGTCGTTCGAATGGATAGAAACGCTCCTGCTCTGAAAATATTCAACGCGGGCCGCGATGCTGGTAACAGGCGAAGAGGAAGGCCTCTTCTGCGTTGGAAATACCAGGTGGAGAAGGACTTGGCTTCACTTGGCATTTTCAATTGGCGTCAGTTAGCACAGAAAAGAAATGACTGGCGTGCTGTTTTGGACTCGGCCAAAATCGCTTAGGCGGCTACAGCGCCAATAAAGAAGAAGAGAGCTTCAGACGTACCAAGGGTGGTTATTGGCTGAAAAAATTTCGATATATAAAGGGGGCGTGGCACCTCCTATACAAACCGATTTTTTCTTACTTGATATCTCTGGAAGTGTTCATGGTAGAATACCGGAACTTGGTGCGGCAATATATGAAACCAATCTTATAGTCATGGAGAAAAATGGTAAGTGAAATCCTCCTAAATGCCCGGACCGATTTTAATGAAGTTTTTTGTGTACTTTTGAGTGTAGTTTCACAATTTCACCCGCAAGTCGGCGCTGGAGTTAAGTTATTACTAAAAATCTTATTTATGATCCACTTTGGCTAATATTCAAAATATGTATTGGCAATACTATTGCCACAAAAGGCTGCCAAGTGGCGCTGGAGTCATTACGAATAATCGCCAAGTTAGAAAAGGTGCCGTGGATGTCAGATTAATTCGACATGTTTCACCAATGAGTATACCGAACACTTCTGTGTTACAATTGGCCCATTGGATGTGATTTGCCAGTACTATTATGCGTTAAAGCTTCATTCCGAGACACCAGGGCTGAGTTGTGCAGGTGTAAATCTCAAATCAACTCCGATAAATCAACTGAATAACTGAATTTAATTTTTAAAAAGGTGGTAACCCTTGCGAAAGACTTAAATATTATTCAAAACTTTTAAACTAAAGGTTTCTTAACAATATTTCGTTAGACAACCATATTTTAATTCTTGAGATAGCTTGCGTATAATTAATTTGAATTTGACTTTTCAAACAGGTGGCAGCCCTTTTCAAAATATATTCGAACTACAGCTTTTTTAAGCCTCTTGACATATTAATATAAGTTACAAATAAATAACTCCCTAAATTAAAGTTCAATTTGATTTTTTTAAAAGGTGGCAGCTCTCATCCATGAGTAGATAATGATTTTATGTATCTTCATACCAAGTTCCAGTAATCTATCAAAAATGTTTCGTGAGAAATGCAGTATGAAATATTCCGTTTGTATGGGAGGTACCACGGCCCCTTGTCTAATAGAGATTAAATTTATCCTATATTTTAAGTTGGGCTAAATGGCAGCAGTGTACAAAATTTCATGATGATCAGTTGAGTAGTTAAAGCGTGAAAGCGTAGCAAACAAACAAACTCACTTTCGGATTTATAATATTATATAATATAATATAATATATAACATATAATATAATAATAATATATTTATAAAAAAATAACTCAAATTAAAAACAAAAAAATAATAATTGTGAAAATTTGGCAAAATTTGGTGCGCCTAATTTTTTTCGACCACTGTATGTATGTAAATATTATATAAACATTTTTTATTTTTTATTTGTTAGTTTATAAAAGTTTGGTTTGGTTTATGAATACATAATAATAAAAAAACATAAAGACCAGCAATATATTAAAATAGATTTTTTTTTTGTAATTAAGGAGATATCTACATGATTGGAAATCACGACTGTTGGGCTGCAGTATCTATGAATACCTAGAAGCAAGAAATTGTATTTTTTTATTTCGCCTAATGATGGATAAAGATCCTAGATATCAAAGTCTTCACGCCTTACTGACCTGATTATACCTAGGTACAATTATCTAGCATCTGCAAGACTATTTTTCGTCAATGCTATTCGCACCTGGAACTCGGTTCCAGGACATATTCGCAACAGTCTAAATAAAAGCAACTTTAGGAGTGTTTTGTACTCGTATTTTTGTTAACTTATTAACTCATTATCAGCTGAGGTTCGCTATCTATATAAATTGTAAATGTGTATGTTTTTAGATATAGGCTAATTGAAAATTATATGTCGTTCGTTTTCTTTTTAATTTTTATTTATTTATTGACTTTTTTTATATTTATTTATTTATTTTATTTTTATTTTTTTATTTTTTTTCTTCCTCTCTTGGTTTTATATAGATTTGTAAGTTTTGCCTAATGCTATTTGTCAGGCTTTGTTTGACATGATGTACTATGCACTTTTTATTCTCAACTCTTATTCTTGTCTTAATTTTAAGTTACCGTTGTACTAAAAAAGATCTTTGTGATCTTATTGTACTAATTTTCTTTATAATAATAAATGAAATGAAATGAAATGATATCTGGAGATGGGTGGGGAATTTTACGAAATTTCGGGCAAAATCGGGGAATTTCTTTGTCGAACTCGGGGAATTCGCAAAAATGAGTTGGCTACCCTGGTTCCAAGTGAGCAATTGTTCAGTGCAGCCGTCCTTATATACTTCTTTTTTTTTTAATATAATATGTCCCTCTTGAACTTTGACTATTAGATTAAAACACTTGTATAGGTTAAGCACTCGTTCAATGTTCTAATAATTTAAAAAGTTCTTAAGTAATAAAAACGATGACTTAAGTGTATTACAGCTTTTTTAATGTTATTCCTAACATTCGCATTCGCACATTCGCATTCCGAGAATTCGTATTCGCATTCGCGAATGTGAAAAATATGACATTCGAGACATCCCTAGTAGATACATACAGACATATAAAGAGAGCAAGCCACCTCAGAGCTGTGTTGGTGCAATTGGCCGCTTCACACAAACGTCAACATGTCACGAATGTCTCCTGAGGCTATCGTCTCTTTTCCTTGATTGTGCGCCCAAAACGTCACTTACCTTCACTAAAATGACACTACTGTTGCATTTTTTCTGAATGTTTAAACGCTGGAATTTAACTGGCATTTAGCCAAGAATTATTTCAAGTAAGCGTAATAATGCTTTAATCTACTCGAGATATCGCCTTGAGGAGTTCGACTAATTTCGAAATTCTATAGTTATGCTATATAATGCGTTTAGTTATGCTATAATAATTAATTTTTGTTGGGACAAGCGAGTCAAAAATAGTGGTTCCCAGATTCATCACCTGTTCCAGTTAAATTTACTATGAACCTACATATTTCGTTTAAAGCACAAAACCGCATATCAACAAAATGCAAAACTGCGTATCAAGATAATGCAAAACCGCGTATGTGAGGTTGCATAAATTATTTTCTAGAGAATAAAAACATTCATATTTCAAAATGTTTCTCTTTTTTATAAAGCAATCGCATTTCTGGCTGGTATATTTCAGGATGAATGGATAAGGATTAAGCCAAGAGTTTGTGTGAGCAAATCCAATTTTTGGCAGCCAATGTCAGTTACGCTGTTTTGCAGAATGACGATACGCGGTTTTGCACTTTAAACGACGTTATGTAACTAGTTATACATAAATTCGCTCATGGCTTCTATTTGTATATAGCTTTCCGGTCTAATTTAGCTCCTCGCATTTTTTTCGAATAGATGAGGGGAATCTAACATTTGCTCACAATCAGTTCTAACGCACACCAAGTGTTTATAGGAGATTGCATCAAGATTATTGTCCTTTCACGTGCAGATTAAATGTATGATCTGAAAATGTATATTGGAAGTTAATCAACAATCTCTACTCAAGTAGGCCACCTGAAATTGGGCCTAAATTTTGGCTGGCAACCAACTTTGTTGAAAGCGATTAGTTGAAAGGCCGTTCAACCAAAAGTAGAATGTAAAGTTGAAAAATGCAAACGTCTTTTTATGGCGAATCTATTACCTTGTTTATACCGACACATAAAGTGCTTTGACCCACAGTGTAAACAGTGTGCCAAGTAATGACAATATCCATATTTGACCATTCATACGTGAACTGATGTCCTTGTGTTATTTGTTTATTTCAATTAACCCTCAGATAACACATGTTTAAAAAAAAACCCAAATTTTGGTCTGTAATCAAAATTGATTTTAATCGCAAAGATAAATTTCTATTACTTAATTAAATAATATATATTCAACAGTTTTTATTGAGTTTGAGGCCGTTTTTAACGAAAAGCTTATTGTGGAAAAGCAACAATAATTTGAAAAAATGGTAGAAGTGATAGCTATTTCGGAAATCACCACATTTCCTCATCAGACTTCTTTCAGTAGGATTCGAACCGACGATCCCACTGACTCAGCCAGTTGCCTACAACTGTGCTAAGTTCGCCTTGTGAATTCTTGTTGCTTTTTTCCACTATTTCATTTCGTTAAGCCAACTACAATTAATTAATTAAATAATAACTAATTTCGTACATCCTTTCTATGATAGATTGGGCACTGGTATTTGCTTTGACGGAACTGATTCCGGATGCAATCGCATACGCTTTAGGCTCGTACTAGAAAGGTCGGAGGTGTTAAAAATTATTCTCACAAATACGTGCTGTTGGTGACAAAGACATGTGGCAAGCTAGCTCCTACTGTTTTTTTGTTACATATTCGTCGTTCGGTACGATGACCACGGAGTCACCGCCTTTCGCACTCTTGCATAAAATAACACGTCTTTTTTGTTAATATTTTCCTCTGTGCACTATTTCAAAAAAATTTAAATTTCAAACTACCAAAAAGGTTAAAGAAAGTGACAACAAATTTCAAAATTTTAACTAACACACTAAAGCAATTGTCAAATATGGATATGAGAAAAATGAAATGTCATTCTTGGCACACTGTATACACTGTGCTTTGACCCAGTTCGCTGTGATTCAAAGCGGATGCATAAACCAAATTTCAATACGCTCTGAATTTCAAAAGTGTATTGACTCGAATTTGATTTCAAATCGGTTTTTCATTTCTCAAATCGGTTAGAAAACAGGCATAAACACATCACTCATTCGACGCAAAGTGAAAATAGGCCCGTTTTAAATTTGAATTATTATTAAAATAAATTTGAAATATTGTTCGCTTTCATTTCGGTCAATCGCGGAAATCAATTATTAAAGAAGTATCGTAATAAAACAAAAAATTTTGTATACTTTTGAATACGGTTTCTGAGAGTGCGCTGTAAAGACACAGGTATAAACGCTTGAAAGAAATATGTATTAAGTCAAATTGGTTTTTTCTTAATGCGGTTCTTGCGTAGGTATAAACAAGGTATATATATATAAAAATGTTGCGTTCGTATGTCACGGTCGTCAAAACTCGAGAACGGCTGAACCGATTTGAACATTTTTTTTTTGTATCGTTCGGTATAATACCAGGACCAATGATATCGCAAAGAATTGGAGGGTTACCACTTATTTGAAAATTTTTAAACCCATTTATATTGATAAAATAAATAAATTATTACAATATGGGTATCAAATTAAAGAGGTTTAAGAAAGATAACTGCTGGAAATATTTTTGACGAGGGTTGCCACCAACTTGAAAATTTTAACTTAGTCTTGAGAAGTTTTACAGCCGAAAATATGTTTGAGGAGGGTTGCCACCTGTTTGAAAATTTAACTAAGTACATCGATAAAATAAATGAAATATTACAATATGGGTTCCAAATTAAAGAGGTTTAAGGAAGATAACTGCTGGAAATATTTTTGAGAAGGGTTGTCACCTATTTTAAAATTTTAACTCAGTTAAATGGATAAAGTAAATGATATATTGCTATGTGGGTATCAAACTAAAGAGTTTTAAGAAGGCTTACAGTCGAAAATATTTTAAAGGAGGGTTGCCACGTATTTAAAAATTTAGCGCAATTTAATTGATAAACCAAATAATATATTGCAATCTAGATACGGTGACCATCCGTAATTTATTTTAAAAGACAGTCCTTTATTTTAACCCCCTGTCCTTTATAATTTTTTTCAAAATAATGGACGCCTTTTGTCCTTTATTTCTTAAACTGTCCTTTAAATCGGCTTTGCATTTTTCAGAGGTAAATTTTTAAACGCAGAATATGAAAAATAAAAATGTCCCTTATAATATATAATGAAAACTTTCGCCACTTAGTTTCGCACCCCACTTAAGGGTTTCTATTTAATCGGTAATCTTTGTACAATCTATAATGCACAGGGAAAGTTGTGTGTCGGTTCTACTGAAAGAGAACAATAAACCCCCTGCTGCACAGTGGTTCAAAACTGGCAATAATTCACTTCATTTTTCACTTAATTTGAATAATTTTTATTTTTTTTATGAAAGCTTACAATATTTACAAGAGACGAGTTGAGCCTGATTTCTGAATTTTAATTTGATTATATTACATTTTTTAGTGCAAAATGCAGAAAAACTAGCAATTTTGAAGAAAATGTATTCTCCTGTTCCAGTTAATAAATGTTACATAACAAAAACTAGTTGAAAACCATTTTATGGTTCTCCCAAAACAAAAAATACATAAAAATATGTTATAAAAACAAAAAAAATTTTTTGTTTTTAGCAAAAATTTTATGAAAAATTAAGGCTGGAGTGGATTATGAACATTGAGTTCCAATTTTGAATTACTGTGTGTTGGCTTCGTCGTGCAATATGAATTATGGTGCGGTTTTGGTAGCAAAGGATGGCGAAGTCCTTGAAAAGGATTTGGCTTCATTTTTCGCTACAGCAGGTGAACTTATACAATTAAATATTATAATTAACTGGTAAATATTTGATTTAAATTACGATATGAGCAAGGTACTCTTATCATACAAGTTGTATGTACGTATTCCCAAATCATTTTGAAAAAAATTTCCTTTATTTTACGCTGGTTAGTATGCCAGGGCGTTAGCTTCAAGCATTATAAAATCGTTTCTTTATAAATTTATTATAATATATTTGTATCACTGCTGTGGTGTACATTTTCTAATCCTAATCTAAGTGAGATTTCTATTTTGTGAGTGGCAAAATGGGGAATTCCCAGAAGAATATATAATCATGGGGAAAAAAGGAAAAATAATGACGGAAGTTATTCTGATAATCAAAATCATAAAAATAAAAATGAATTGATGGCGGTTAAGGGAATATTAATGCAAGAGGTAAGTCTTACGAACAGCGAGGCCCCGGTAGAATATAACCTCAATAATGCAAGGCATCCACTACTATCACGTGTCGAAAAACAGCCATAT
Organism: Rhagoletis pomonella; assembly: GCF_013731165.1. Taxonomy (NCBI): domain Eukaryota; kingdom Metazoa; phylum Arthropoda; class Insecta; order Diptera; family Tephritidae; genus Rhagoletis; species Rhagoletis pomonella. Next base: position 9,202,371 of record NW_023458562.1, on the reverse strand, counting down.
TTTTATATGCAGGAAGACAAAGTTAAATTTATTGTATTTTTGGAAGTGCTACCGGATAATAATGGTTTGAGGAAGCGAATCTTCTCTAATTTGTTTTTTTATGGAAATTATCGATGACCTCTCCTTGATAGGACTCAAAGATTTAACAGCTTTAGGAAATGGGCGGGCAAAGTTATTATTCGACAGTGGTGTTAATGCTAATAATTTTATCAAAAATAATGACTTCACGAAGAAGAACTTAAATGCATATATACCGCGGTCGTTGGTTGAGAAATATGGAATTATAAGAAAATTCATAATGAACAATATTGAAAGCAGTATTCCAGTTGTGTCAGTCAAGCGTTTGACCAGGCGTGAGGGTGAAGAATACATTAATACAACTTTTATTAAAATTGCTTTTAAAGGAAATAATATTCCGAGGGAAATAAGGCTATGCAAATACATTTGTGAAGTAGATTACTTTGTACCTGCGGTAAAACAATGCCGTAAATGTGGTAGGCTGGACCACATTGCCAGTTTTTGTAAAGCTAGGGAAGCTAGATGTCTTCAGTGCGGTGTTACCCCACGTTGTGTGGGGGATTGCGAAAGCACTGAATGTCTACTATGTGGCGTGATTAATCATTCTTCACTTGCTACAACATGCCCTGAACGGATACAACGTCAAGAAGTACAAAAGATTCTGACTATGGAGAATATTTATCAAATACAACGAGTATAGACAAAAATATGGACTTGGGCATAGGTTTTCACTATTAGAAGATTACAACGACAATTTTCCCGAATGGGGAGGAGAAAATGGAGAAAACGTGAGGGATACTCAAGAAGATGTGAATACGTCGTTAACCAAGATAAGATATAGCAAAATGGTAAAAAGACACGAAGTCGAACACGAGCAAAGTAACATCAGTGCAACCAGGGGTAAGAGTAGAACACAAGGATTCTAGCCAAGTGACTACTATGTTGATGAACAACCATAGGGTTACTGAGCTAGAGCGAGTCATCAATGACTTGGTTAAAATGTGTGCGTGTTTGTGTAAAGGCATAGGGGATGAAGAATTATTAGACGAGTTCATGTTACTTAAAGAAAGAAGTTTAAGAATAACGATTTGGGTAATGGTGAAGTTCCTGCAATATAATGTTAAGAGCTATAGCCATAATAAACACCATCTAGAATACTTTGTGAACAACGATAAGACTGACGTAGCCTTATTTTCAGAAATTTTCTACTTTAATGAGAACGATTTTGCACTTAGACTTTTGAACTATAATCTAATACGTAAATTTATGTAGGATAGATATGGTGGCATGGCCATTGCGCTCCATAAAAATATCAAATTCAAAAAAGTCAATATAAACACTGTTTTTGATGTGGTTGCGGCTAAAACCATCAACCTGAAACCCAATATCAATATTATTTCGGTCTACAGGTTTCAATTGATGATTTCACTAGTATATGTAACCAAATATTCCCTATACAGTTATTGGAGGTGACTTCAATGCGCGCTGCCGTAGTTTTGGTGACACCATTGATGCACAGAAAGGTTTAATGCTGCGTGATATGATACAAGCTTCAGCTCTGTACTATTTAAATAACGGGAATCATTCATTTTTCAGAACTGCGGACCATTTAGTAAATCATAGTAGCGTGTTGGATTTAACCTATGCGAATTTTGGGAGATCGGACTTTACTTGGGATACACCTTGCGTTTATTTGGGTAAAAGTCCGCATAAACCTATAGTTTTTAAAATTGATTGTGTGGAGATGCCGGAATATGTGATGGTGAGCTCGAAGAAAATATTGTTGGAAGATTTAGCTAGTATTAGGTTGTCCGGTGAACCACAGGATATTACCGAGTCTTTCAGATCAGTTATGGCAGCAGCGACGGTTAGGATCCCGGTGGGCTCTCGATTTGTCCCTAAGCCATGGTGGAATGAATCTTTAGATGTACTTTTCAGAAGGATGCGTGCAGCACGATCAAAACGCGCTGTTGTAATTACGAAAATTATGTACTTTTTAAAGAAGCTGCTGAGATATGGAATAAAGCAAAAAGTAAGGTAAAAAAGGATTCGAGAGAAGCGCATTTGACAGAAATAAGTAGAGCCTCGTCTTCTAGGGAATTTTGGAGATCTGTGCGTAGCCACAAGGTCCTGGCGAGTAACCCTCCTGCTCGTGAACACTGGGAACCTACTAAAAATTTAGCATATTTATTACTACTACTAATTCTCCTATAAATTTTTTACATACGAATGAACGAAATGCTACTCCATTTGATTTGGATGATCTTGAGGAGGTTCTAAACAAAAAATCGAAAGCTACTGCAGCGGGTATGGACGGAATAAAGTATGATATGTTTAAATCATTATCGAGTATCAATCGTGAACTTTTTCTGAGGGCGCTTAATTCATGCTGGCTAAACAATGACGTTAAGGACGAATGGCAAAGAATCATAGTGGTTCCAATTCCTAAAAGAGGGCTTGACCAGAATCTTGTGGAGAATTTCAGACCCATCTCACTAATACCAGTTTGCGTTAAGTTAATTAATTTGATGATAAAAAGTAGATTAGATAAATCCGTTAGTGACTTAAACATATTACCACAGACAACTTATGCCTTTCCGAAAAATTGATTTGGTACCATGTGTATAAACGAATTGACACATCTTATAACATCCAAGAAAAAAAGAGGGCTTAAAGTGGTTATGTTGTCACTGGACATATCGAAAGCATTAGATTGTGTGGACTTGGGAAAGTTGCAACAAATACTAGCCAGAAGTGGAATTCAAACTGATATGACATCGTGGATACTGAATTTTTTCTCTAAAAGAATTCTTATGTTGGGAAATGAATCTATTGAGGTGACGGGAGGTATACCACAGGGGTCGTGTTTAAGTCCTCTGATTTTTAATATATATACAGCATCTCTGCACACTTTGCAGGATGGAAACACGTCTATATTCCAATTTGCAGATGATTTCGCAATTGTCTCGTACGTTAGGGATTTTGAAAGTGCGGTGCAGAATTTAGCATTGAAATCGAAATTATTTTATGACAAATGTAACCAATTGAATCTGCAGTTTAATCTAACCAAGACGCAATGTATATACTTCGTAAAAGGTTCCCAAAAAAACATTCAATTTTAAATTAACGACACAAATATTAGACAAACAAAATCTATTAAATTCCTGGGTAAATGGATAAACGACAGTCTGACCGTTAAAGACCATTATTTGAATATTATCAAAGATAGCACATCAAACGAAAATGCGGGCAAAATGATGACTAGTGTAAATGGTGGGTTGGCACCTGGACCGGCTCTTAATTTATACAAGTCAATTGTTAGGTCGAAACTTGAATACGCTAGAACGACAAAATATGTTGATAAAACCATTGAAACCTTTCAGAATCGATTACTCCGGCGGTGTTTGTGATGTACTCCATCAACCCCAAATCATGTATTATTTATATGCACTTCGAGGTGAACTGCCATCTAAACAAAGAGCTTTGCTTTTAACGTCTAAAGAATTGCTAAACGTTATGAAGGTAAATGACCCCTTATATAGGGATATTACTGCGGATAGATTACTGAATTCAAGTTATGGCTATTGCTATTCAAAGTTTCAGCAAATTTTTGACAAGGTGGATCGTGACACCCCAATTTGTAGAAGTTCAAAGTATCTAGTTGATGATAGTATATTAACAAACTCAAAACCGAATAGTTCAAAAGAGGTTATTAGAAAATTGTGTATTGAAAGGTTGGATCAATATAAGAGGGGAAATTTTGAAATTTTTGCAACGGACGCCTCGGTTAATGAGACCACAAGTGGAATAGCTGCATATATGTTGTCAAAGAATATATCATTTTTATATAAAATCAATGAAAATATATCGTCGTTATCGGCTGAACTACTTGCTATTAAATGTGCGGTTCTAGTGGCTGCCAAGAGTAATTTCAAGAACATAGTAATATTTACCGATAGTAAAACTAGTTGCACCATGTTAAAAAAGCATACTATAAAGAACCATACAGTGAATCAGATTAACAGTATTATGGAGGGGTCATCGATTGATAGATGTGAAGTTGTTTGGGTGCCGGGTCACTCAGGTTTTTCGCTTAATGAAAAGGCAGATAAAGCTGCTAAATTGGCTGTGATTCACGGTACGGTTGGCGACATAAAATATAGCTACAATGATGCTGTGGCTAAAATATATAATTCACTTCGAGCCGAATGGGTTTATGAGTATAAACAATTATCTTGCAACAAAGGTAAATTTTTTGCTGAAATATTTCCGAAACCGCCATCGAAACCATGGTTTCATAAGACATCCTTATCACCAAATAAAGTTGAAATCATTAAAAGACTCATGTCTGGTCATTGTTGTGACTGTGAGTATTTATATTAAATTAAATCGTATTCATCCCATATATGTAGATCATGTAATGTAATTGAAAGTTATGATCCAAACTTTATCTATTTTTAGCTGTGACAAGTATACGTACGGTGACCATCCGTCTTTTATTTTAAAGGACAGTCCTTTATTTTATCTCCCTGTCCCTTATAATTTTTCAAAATAAAGGACGCCTTTTGTCCTTTATTCCTTAAACTGTCCTTTAAATCAGCTCTGCATTTTTCAGAGGTAAATTTTTAAACACAGAATATGAAAAATAAAAATGTCCCTTATAAAATGTAAAGAAAACCTTCGCCAGTTTGTTTCGCACCCAACTTAAGGGTTTCTATTTAATCAGTAATCTTTGTACAATCTGTCAAGCGCAGAGAAAGTTGTGTCCAGGATCGTGTTGCACGCTGAGTTTCCAGTTCCACTGAAAGTGAACAATAAACCCCCTGTTGCACAGTGTTTCCGGGAGCCTTCATTTTTCACTTAATTTGATTTCCTTTTTGTTATGAAAGCTTACAATATTTGCAAGAGATCAGTTGGGCCTAATTTGTGAATTTTTATTTGATGATAATAAATTTTTTGGTGCAAAATGCAAGTGGCAATTTTGAAGAAAATATATTCTCCTGTTTCAGTTAATAAATGTTACATAACAAAAACTAGTTGAAAACAATTGTATGGTTCTTTTAAAACGAAAAAATTACACAAACAAATAATGTTTGAAATGTTATACAAAAAATGTTCACCAATAAATATATTTTATTTTTCGTTTTTAGTAAAAATTGGTTGAAAATTCAAGGCTCCGAATTATGAATATTAAATTCCAATTTTGTACCTCTGTGTGCTTGCTTTGGCGTGCAGTATGAATTATGGTAAACGCGTTTTGGCTGCAAAGGATAGCGAAGTCCTTGAAAAGGATTTGGCTTAATTTTTCGAAATCGGTTACGATATGGGAAAGTAATTTTATCATACAAGCTGTGTGTATGTATTCCCAAATCATTTTGAAAAAAATTTCCTTTATTTTACGTTGGTTATTATGGTCACCGTAAGTATACGGCTAGCAGAGTGCGCTTTGGGCTGCTAGCCAAATTCAAATCTATCAAAGAAATTCTGTTAACTAAAAACAGAGTATTTGTCTGAGCTTATTGACTTTATAAAGGAAAACGAAATCAGTGTATAATTTAATAAAAAAAAAATATAAAAAAAAATAATAATAATAATAATAATTTTGAATCTTGTACTTGTTTCGAAAAAAGTATACTGGACTGCAATCTTACTAATTTCCTAAACTATCACAACCTAATTTTCTTAAATAAATTAATTAATGAAAAGCAGCCAGAATACCTTTTCCGAAATCTATGTTTTGCGCAGTCTAACAGAACATGTAACCTTATCGTTCCACGCTATAAATATCTCTCATCATCAAGAACGTTTTTCGTCAGTACTATCAAACTATGGAACTCACTACCAAATTTTATAAAAAATGAACGCAATGCATTGCGCTTCAAATTGGCTCTGTCGGAATTTTTTGAAATACGAAAAACAGTTATCTAACTATTTTATTTTAATCTATACTATCTATTTCTGTAAACACTTATATTTTCTTAATATTAAGATATTGTCACATGAGTTATGATATATATCCATTAGTTGATGTACTGTAAGAGACAAAAGTCTCACTTGTACTAAATGATTAAATAAATTCTTGTATTCTTGTATTCTTGTATATCGAGCCCTAACCACCAAAATAACGTAAGCGACATTTTTTTCAAAATTTTATTTTTGATGCAGAAATATTCCTAGAGCATCTAGATGCATTTCTGCATCAAAAAGAAAATTTTGAAAAAAATGTCGCTTACGTTATTTTGGCGGTTAGGGCTCGATATATGTACATATTACTGCTTCTCGTAATTAACTATTTAAATATAATGCCAAATGATTTGTTTAAAGAAAAAGAAAGAAAATCAAATGTATTGTATAATTAGTTGTCTAATATCTAAGAATTATATTTATTTATGACACGTATCGATTGAATGATCTGGCAATGTGGTTCGCTGACCACAGCCATCTAAACGAAAACCAAAAGAAAGAAATATTGCCACCTGTTTGCAAACTTAACTCAATTCAATTAGTAAAATAAATGAAATGTTACAATATCGGTACCAAACTAAAGGCATTTGACAAATCTTGATTTAAAAATCTATGTATATATGTATATAAAAATGTTGTGTTTGTATGTCACGTTCGTCAAAACTCGGGAACGGCTGAACCGATTTGAATAATTTTTTTTTGTATTGTTCGGTATAATACCAGGATCAATGGGTACGTTTAGAAGGCGCAGCAGTTGAGCGCAACCGTTGCTAAAAAAAAGTGATCGTAATGTGTCTTCTGAACGGCTTGATACAATAGCTGTCAAATTCAAAACATACAACACGTTGGCTCAAATGATCAGAAAAATATTACGATCATTTAACACGCAACTGTTCAGTTGATCAGAAGTACAAAGCAACGCGTTCAGAAGTTGCAATCGCTACAGTTACTGAGCTGTTGCGCCTTCTGAACGTGCCCAATGATATCACAAAAATTTCGGAGGGTTACCACCCGTTTGAAATTTTTAAACTCAATTAATATGATAAAATAAATGGCAAATCGCTAGCTTAGAGTGAAAAGTTGCTAAGTCCACTTTTTATGAAAACTCATATTTTGATAGGAGGCTAGAGAAATTGAATACGCATCGTATCGAAAATTATAAAGGTACTTGATTTATTTTTTACTCTTCATAAGCAATAAAAGGAAAATTTGCTAAGTCCAAAAGAAGCACCACAAATCCGATAAGGCCAAAATAATATGACATCCTTTAATAAATATCGAATCCTTCTGATTCTTATGGAGTTTTGCTTTGCTTTAAACGCGCAAAATGTTTGATTCAAAGTCTTGCGAAATAGTTAAAGAAAATGGCTATAGGAAGATTTTTTCCTCTCCTGTAAAATTTTTAAAATGGGACTTAGCAACTTTTCTTTCTAAGCTAGCGATATTATAATATGGGTATCACATTAAAGAAGTTTAAGAAAGATGACTGATTGAAGTGCTTTTGAGGAGGGTTGCCACCTCTTTGAAAATTGTGGGTGTAAAACTAAAGAGTTTTAAAAAAGCTTTCAGCCGAGGAGCCACCTGTTTGAAAATTTAACTAAATTCCATTGAAAAAATAAATGAAATATTACAATATTGGTACCAAATTAAAAAAGAGGCTTAAGAAAAGTAACTATTGGAAATATCTTTGAGGGTTGCCACCTTTTTCTTAAAATTTTAACTCAATTAAGTTGATAAAGTAAATGAAAGAGTTTTAAGAAGGCTTAAAATCGAAAATATTATAAAGGAGGGTTGCCACCTGTTAAAGAATTTAGCGCAATTTAATTGCTAAACTAAATAATATATTACGTTATAGGTATTCAGTTAAAGAGGTTTAAGAAAGATTACTGCTGGAAATATTTTTGAGAAGAATTGCCACCTTTTTGAAAATTTCAACTTAGTTAAACTGATAAAGTAAATGAAATACTGCAACCTGGGTATCAAACTTTAGATCTTTAAGAAGGCTTCGAGCCGAAAATATGTATGAGGACGGTTGCCACCTTGTTGAAAATTAAACTCAATTTAGTTGATCTAAGTATCAAATTAAAAAGGTTTGGAAAAGACTTTTAAAAATACTTTTGAGGAGGGTTGCCACCTATTTGAAAATTTTAACTCAGTTAAATTGATTAAACAAATGAAATATTTTAAAAGACCTACAGTCAAAAATATGTTTGAGGAGTGTTGCCACCTGTTTGAAAAATTAACTCAAATTGGTAAAAGAAATGAAATGTTGCAATATGGGTACCAAAGTAAAGGCATTTGAGAAATCTTGATTTAGAAATATTTTCAATAGGATTATGCCCTATCCAAAAGTAAAGACTGCAAATATTGGAAATAAATGAAATATTACATAGTTGGTTCCAAACGAAAAGTGTTAGGGAAAGCTTGACTTGAGATTTTTTTATGTTTCCACTTATCCAAAAGCCGAACAGTTTAAATTAAGTAAGAACGAAGTGATCGTATTATCAACGAAGAGTTGGTATACAAATTTCGCAATGGAAAAAAATAATAAAAAACTACTGATACCAATGAAAGAATTATAAAAACCATACCTAACGAAAACATAAAAATATCACATGAAAGCTGTTTAAAAAATCCTGAATGAAAACTTAAAACCGTTGTCACCATTCCCTAACATTATGAAATAGTTAACTTTTAATCATAAATAATTTCACTTGAGGTCGCCATAGCCTACTACGAACTATATTGCGAGTGAAGAGAATGTGCCTGCTTGATCGTTGAGTTTTTCCAACTTTCAAATATCTAAGAATCTACCATAGTGAAATACATATCTACCTAACAATACCCACATTTTCCAGACATTTTTTTGCTAAATTAGATGAGCAGCTTCGGGTTTTTAGAAAAACTTTTCCAAAAATCAGCGAGAGCAATTTGGATAACGTTGGATAATATTATGAAGATTATGATTATTATTATTCTTCTGATCTTCTATTATATGACCAATCAAACATTCACAAACTAAAGCGTGAGCAGAAGGGCATTTATGATCACATATTGCGAATGTTAAGATAATAAGAGCTGCAGAACTGACCCACTCACGAACAATTTTTTACAAGGGTGTGTAATTTCTGACGTATGCCAATGATATCGACATCATCGGTAACAAAAATCTCGAAGTCTCTCCTGCCTTTTCCAAGTTGGATAACGAAGCAAAGCGATTAGGTTTGGTGATCAACGAGGATAAGACGAAGTATTTCCTGTCATCAAACAAAGAGTCAGAGCATTCGCGTCTTGGCACCCACGTCACTGTTGCAAGTTGTAATTTCGAGAAAGTAGACAATTTCGTTTAGTGAGGAACCAGCATAACACCGATAATAATGTCGGCATCGAAATCCAATTCCGAATTACTGTAGCGCACAAGACTGGGTAGGCAGTAAAGTTCTCTGTCGGGAGTAAAGTTCTCTGTCGACATACAAAAACCACACTCTATAAGTCACTCTAATGAACGGGAAATGTCGTTCCACTCAGGGATGAAAAAGTAGGTACAATTGTACCTTTTTCCGACGTTTGATGACTTAAAGGTACATTAGGTACAGTTAGTAGATTTTAGGTACAATTATTATTATTGACGAATATTCGCTTTTTGATTTCTGGAAATATATTTAAAATGCTTTCGAAGTTACTTACGGCAATTTGATTATTTTCTCTAGACTTCTTGCACCTATTAAAAGGAATCGGATAAATTAGCAGACTTTTCGTGTTGTTGCTGGATAAAGAAGTATACTTCGTTCAGTAGTCAAAATTTGACAAAAACAACACTTCTCCGATTCCCATTAGACTATAGTCTATAGATATAGGCTCAGTTAAAAAAACAAAAACCTAATCATGTTTAAAGTACATCCATCCTTTGTATTCATATTTTAAATAGAATTTATAAAAAAAACTACAAATGAATGATGTAACTTTTTTTGAGGTACAATCTGTCTCATTTAGGTACATTTACTTTATGATATTAGGTACAATCTGAAATGTCCATTTTTCATCCCTGGTTCCACTGCTCGCATATGTCGGATTGTTGAAGAGTGCTCTCTGACAGCAGGTGTGAGAGTCGAGTAGCGAATGCATTGGCCACCTGCTGTGATTGCAGCTTTTCGGCGTTAAGATTTCCTTGCGTTTTTGGGCACACATTTTTTGCTGCACAGAGGCCGGTGCATATCTTGGCTGCAACAAGAAAGTCCGGAGACTGTTTGGCACTCGGAGTGTATGTACATCCAAAATAGAGGAAGCATGCCTTCTATATATCACAAAATAATTGATTTCGTTTCTCGTTTTTCGACCTGATGACAGCCACGTAGCTCAATGTATCTTTTTATGCTTGAACCTAGTACGACATACTACCATGTTTCGGGCCCGGCGAAGTCGATTAGCTTCAGTCTGTTGACGGACGTTTCGTCATGGAGGCTAAATTTTCCCACACTGGCGCCAAAGGCCCCTTTCTTGCCCACCCTGATATTGTATTCGCCATGCACAACAACAATGAAACTTCATGGACAATGTAATACGAATTCGGAAAAATCAAAATGGCTGAAAAAAATAGTTGCACAAAGTTTCCAAAAAATACTTATTGCATTTTTGTTCACCATTTTGTATTCACCATCTTGAATTTCTTTAATCTGACTATGGATATGAAAACGGATTGTTGTCAAATAGTTTGGAAAAGCTGCTTGCTAAATTTAAATAGGGATTGTGGCAGCTGATTTTAGTTTTATCTAGTTGTAAGGAGTGTATATAATACTGAAATATCTCTCGCCCGACACCCATACTGTGACCAATATTTCACTTTTCTAATTTCAATAATTGAAATGGAATTTGATTTTTTTAAACAGGTGGCAACCCCCTTGTATGTAATAAAAAATAAAACCTTTTCAAAACTATTAAATTGATACCCATATTGTACTAATTAAGTTATTTTTTTAAATATTAGGAATTCAGTTTTTTAAAAGGTGGCAATCCTTTTCGAAAAAGTAAAACCTTATAGCACTTCTACAGCCCGATCCCTTTTATTTGACACCTCATTTTTTTTTTAAATCGTATGAACGGTCTGGTGACTTGGACAAACAATCCCTTCACGTATTATATTGGTACATATATAGATAATTAAATAAGTAAATACATACTTATGTTCATGCTTATATGTATATGTACATACATATGTAGATGTGGATATTATATTTTCTAATATTTCATACGCAATAAATATGTATATTGTGAGGACTAAATATCCGCGGAATTTAGCCCACACGAACGCAAACCCCTACACCAACAATAACGACTACACCGGCAACAATAACGACTACAGCAACATCATCGAAACGGCTAACCAACACGAGAGACCGTATCAACACTCCTTTGCGACACCGTCACCATAGCAACGCAACATGTAGCCACACAACTCAGCAACACGAAGAACACCAGCAATAACAGATGGGACTTGGCAACATACGAGACAGTCAGCACGGAGCTGTGGTCGTGAACGCACAGCTACTAGAGAATAGCTCTCGACTTGTACATAGGCGACTATACAAAGCCTGGCTATTCAAAGGTAGAGCGACGCCACCCCACAGTCAACCGTGAAGCCGCGCGACGGCGACGCCAGTTCGCCTACCAGCCCCGCGCCGACGCCGCCCAGAGGAGCGCACCGACGTCGCCCAAAACCTAAGCGTCGTTAGCGGAGCCGTGGTCGTGAACGCAGGGCTGCTAATGAATAGCGCATAACCTGTACATAGGCGACTATACAGGGCTTGGCTGTTCAAAGGTAGAGCGCCGCCACGCCACAGTCCACCGCGAACACGCGTAACGGCGACGCCCGCTCGCAACGCAGCAGAGAGCCGACGTCGTACATCCGCAAAGCGCCGGCATAGTAACGCCGAAGTCACCCAGCAGCCGCGCACCAACAGGGAGCGCCTACGTCGCCCAGAGTCTACGCGTCAGTAGCGGAGCCGTGGTCGTGAACGCACAGCTACTAGAGAATAGCTCTCGACTTGTACATAGGCGACTATACAAGGCTTGGCTATTCAAGGGTAGAGCGCCGCCACGCCACAGTCCACCGCGAACACGCGTGACAGCGACGCCCGATCGTGGGGCAACAGTGCGCTGGCATAGTAGAACGCCGACGTCACGTAGCAGCAGAGAGCGGACGTCGTACATCCGCAGAGCGCCGGCATAGTAGCGCCGACGTCACATACAACAGAGCGCCGACACAGTAGCGCCGGCGTCGTATGGAAGCAGAGCGCCGACGTCGCACAGAAGCAGAGCGCCGGCATAGTAACGCCGACGTCACATAGCAGCAGGGCGCCGACGTCGCACAGACGCAGAGCGCCGGCATAGTAACGCCGACGTCACATAGAAGCAGAGCGCCGACGCCACACAGAAGCAGAGCGCCGGTATAGTAACGCCGACGCCACATAGCAACAGAGCGCCGGCGTCGCACAGCGACCGAGCGACGATACCGCAGCGCCGACAGAATAGCACCGTTAGGAATTTACATCCCGTTAATCATATTGTGTTTGTAATCTTAAGAATTTCCACGTTATAGAGAATAAGGATAAATAAATAAATTACTATTTGCAAAGGCCCCACAATATAAATTTATTGTAACGGACCCTGGGCACGGCGAGTATACCCCAGCATAGAAAACAGAAGCGACGGGGCCTTCACAGAAAACGCTTCGTTACAATTGGCGCCCGAGCAGGGACCCTACAAAAAGTACAATACGAGGAGAACATTTCGAAGCCAATAATTAAACCAGCCATGACAGAACCAGTGAGCATAGCGTGGCTGGACAGCGTATCCAAGGAACAGTTGGTGTCCATCACACAGGAACTGGGCATCGAACACACAGGCACCACTCGAGAGATAAGGAAACGGATAGCGGCATGGGCCGCCAAAGCACTCGTCGACCCGGAACTTCACGCAAAATTTCTCGCGATGGAAGCAGCATACAACGAACAGGAGGCCCACTGGAGAGACGAAAGTGAACCAAAGACACTGTTAACCGTGAATCAAGGCGAAAGAACCGCTAATGTGCCCGTTAGGCCGCCAACGCAGCGCCAGTTCACATATCCACCACCAAGTATACAACCGCCACCGCAACACCGGCCAACGACATCCATCGCACCAAACGCTGACGTGCTAAACAACGGCAACCATGTGCCTACCGTTACCTTTGCGCCCATCATCGACCAGGTACGCAAGTGGTCGGTGAAGTACGATGGAGGACGCGACCCGTTGGCGTTTTTAGAACGATTAGAGGAGCTGGCCGCCGTCTACACATTAGATCTAGACCTATTACCGAAGACGATGCCTGAATTGCTAAGTGGCACCGCCCTCCATTGGTACCGCAACAACAACGAGAATTGGACTAACTGGGCGTCATTCAAACGTGATTTCCTGCGCTTTTTCCTACCGGCCCGGTATTTTGAACGCCTGGAAGATGACATAAGGCACCGGAGGCAGCGCCCGCGAGAAAAATTCAAGGACTACGTGATCGCGATTCAAAACCTGATACGACACGCGGGTCACAGTCGTGAACAACGGCTTGAAAGGATTTTTCGAAATAGCCACCCGGAGTACTTGCTCTACATCAAACGGCGAGATTTTAACACTTTGACGGAACTCCTCACCCTCGCAGAAGACTACGAAAACATCTACGAAAGCCATCGGCGGGCCCCAGAAACCGCCCGACGAGAAATAGCGAGGCACGTTGGTGACGACACCATTATGTCACCACCCCTTAGGGAGAGGCAAAAAGATAACTGTGGCCATAGGAATCCTTATGGCCGATGGTACCAGGAACCAAATATCCGAGGCCGTGAGGACCGTAGTCCACCTTGGGCAAACGATCCACAACGCCGTTCTGCATGTCATGCCAGGAGCAATTGACGACATCATTTTGGGCCTGGACACACTAGGGGGAATGGGAGCTACGGTGTCCTGCGGCGGGCACGGCGTCGTATTGACGGAGCCACCTATACAACCCACGTCGGTGACACCAAGCGAGCCAACACCAAGCACCGAGGACCCCGAACCACCCGCCATGACGAACCATCGCCCACCAAGGAGCAGAAAAGGGAGGCGCCATACAAGACGACGGTCCGCAAGGGAGAAGGTCAACAGAATTGAAAACGAGGACCTCAACCACGAAGATGAGGCAGCCCGCATACGCGACTTTTTAGCCGAAGAACTGCAAAAATTCGAGACTATTAGCGGAGTAGCCACAGTGGGAGAGCACCGGATCATCATGACTGACGAACGCCCCATCAAACAGCGGTACTTCCCGCGCAACCCTGCAATGCAATCTGTAATCGACACGGAAATCGATGAGCTACTCAAGAAAGGATGTATTGAGCCATCTCGCAGTCCGCACAGTGCACCGATCGTACTAGCCCGAAAGAAGAACGGCAAGTGGCGCTTATGCGTGGACTACCGGCTGCTCAATGCCCGGTCAGTACCGGACGCATACCCCTTGCCGAGGATACAGCACATATTGGACAAACTGCGCCAGGCGAAGTACATCAGTAGTTTAGACCTCAAGAACGGGTACTGGCAGATACCTCTGGAGCCCAAAAGCCGCCCGTACACAGCCTTCACCGTACCGGGACGCGGCCTGTTTCAGTGACGCGTCATGCCGTTCAGCCTACATTCCGCCCCCGCCACATTCCAGAGAGCGCTAGACCAAGTCATTGGCCCGGAAATGGAGCCCTACGCGTTTGCCTACCTCGACGACATAATCGTCATAGGCTCCACCTTCGACGAACACGTGGAACACTTGCGGGAGGTACTCCAACGACTACAGCGGGCCAACCTGTGCATTAACCCCGAGAAGTGAGACTTTTTTAAAAGGGAGCTCCGGTACTTGGGCCACGTCATTAGTGACAAGGGCATATACACCGACCCCGACAAAGTTGCCGCCATCAAGGAACTAAAACCACCGACCAACGTGAAGGAGGTACGCCGATACCTCGGGATAGCTTCCTGGTATCGCCGGTTCGTACCCGACTTCGCTGCGCTAAGCCAACCACTCACCGCCCTCCTGAAGAAGGGCAAACACTGGAGATGGGGAACTGAGCAACAGGAAGCGTTCGACGTGATCAAAAGAAAACTCACCGAGGCCCCCATCCTCGCGTGCCCAGACTTCAGCAAGAAATTCACCCTACAGACGGACGCGAGTAATCTCGGCCTAGGGGCAGTACTCACACAGGAGTTGGAAGGCGGTGAACGAGTAATCGCATACGCAAGTCGGAAGCTTAATAAGGCAGAGATCAATTATTCGGCCACGGAAAAGGAATGTTTAGCCATAGTCTGGGGAATACGCAAAATGAGGCCCTATCTGGAAGGATACCGGTTCAACGTCATAACCGACCACATGTCACTAAAATGGTTAAATTCGATCGAAAGCCCCGCAGGTCGCATAGCGCGATGGGCCCTGGAGTTGCAACAACACGCCTTCGACATCGAGTACCGCAAAGGAAAACTGAACTTAGTCGCGGACGCACTGTCTCGACAGCGACTAGAAACGCCACTACGAACAACAGTGGCGGAACCACGATGCAAGTGGTGGCACAGACGGGTCGATGAAATGCGTACCAACCCGGAGAAATACGCCGATGACATGATAGAGGAGGGGCAGCTCTACCGTCACATCCCGTGTCGATCCCAGGACGAGGAGGCAGTCCCCTGGAAACTGTGTGTGCCCAGCCCCCTCCGTCGACGAGTACTGAGGGAGAACCATGACATACCAAGCGCGGGGCACATGGGTATTCGCCGAACAGTAGCACGGATCGCCAATCGGTATTATTGGCCAGGAATGTTTCGCGACATCAGCCGGTACGTCCGTCAATGTGAGTCCTGCCAGAAGTACAAGGAGGCACAACACAAGCCAGCCGGCAAGATGCTCTCGCAGGTCGCTCAAGAACCTTTCGCCACGGTGTGTGCCGATTTCATCGGACCCCTACCACGGTCCACGCATGGCAACACCATGCTACTTGTGTTTTTCGACAGATTTAGCAAGAGGGTCGAGTTGGTCCCCATGAGACTGGCCACAGCGGAAGGACTTCGCCGCGCGTTTAGGGAGCGTATCCTCGCCCGATTTGGTATACCCAAGGTCTTCATCTCGGACATTGGTGTACAATTTACTAGCACGCTCTGGCAGCGTTACCTCCAGGAGGTGGGGGTGCGCCAACAATTTACGGCCCCGTATACACCCCAGGAGAACCCGACGGAACGCGCCAACCGCACTGTAAAGCGAATTATCGCACAGCTTACGAAGACACAACATAGGCGGTGGGATGACCTCCCCCCAGAAATCACACTCGCCGTAAATACGAGCGTCACAGTCTCCACAGGATACAGCCCGGCGTTCCTGGTGCAAGGACGGGAACCACGACTACCAGGAGCACTCTTCGACGAAATAAATATCGGAACAGGCGAAATAGCCCCGACGGCCCAGGAAAAGTACACAAGGATGCAGGAAGCATTCAGGATCGTCAGACAAAATATGGAACGTGCCACGACCGACCAAGCGCGCCACTGTAACCTGCGTCGCCGGGAGTGGAACCCAAAAATCGGCGAGCTGGTCCTCGCCAAAGAACACCGTCTATCTAAGGCAGCAGAGGGTTTTGCGGCAAAACTAGCCCCAAAATATGCCGGCCCCTACCAGATACTCCGATACGTTTCCCCGGTAATCGTGGAGCTACAAAAGACCGACGACGGGAGGACAAGAACGGCGAACCTGGCCGAACTGAAGGCGTACAAGACGGCCGAAACACAACAACTTAGCAACACGGAAAAGGGAGGAAACATCCCAAGCCTTAAGCCCGCCGAAGAGGGGGGGAAGTGTGAGGACTAAATATCAGCGGAATTTAGCCCACATGAACGCAAACCCCTACATCAACAATAACGACTACACCGGCAACAATGACGACTACAGCAACATCATCGAAACGGCTAACCAACACGAGAGACCGTATCAACACTCCTTTGCGACACCGTCACCATAGCAACGCAACATGTAGCCACACAACTCAGCAACACGAAGAACACCAGCTATAACAGATGGGACTTGGCAACATACGAGACAGTCAGCACGGAGCTGTGGTCGTGAACGCACAGCTACTAGAGAATAGCTCTCGACTTGTACATAGGCGACTATACAAGGCCTGGCTATTCAAAGGTAGAGCGCCGCCATCCCACAGTCAACCGTGAAGCCGCGCGACGGCGACGCCAGTTCTCCTACCAGCCCCGCGCCGACGCCGCCCAGAGGAGTGCACCGACGTCGCCTAAAACCTAAGCGTCGTTAGCGGAGCCGTGGTCATGAACGCACCGCTGCTAATGAATAGCGCATGACCTGTACATAGGCGACTATACAGGGCTTGGCTGTTCAAAGGTAGAGCGCCGCCACGCCACAGTCCACCGCGAACACGCGTAACGGCGACGTCCGCTCGCAACGCAGCAGAGAGCCGACGTCGTAAATCCGCAGAGCGCCGGCATAGTAACGCCGAAGTCACCCAGCAGCCGCGCACCAACAGGGAGCGCCAACATCGCCCAGAGTCTACGCGTCAGTAGCGGAGCCGTGGTCGTGAACGCACAGCTACTAGAGAATAGCTCTCGACTTGTACATAGGCGACTATACAAGGCTTGGCTATACAAGGGTAGAGCGCCGCCACGCCACAGTCCACCGCGAACACGCGTAACAGCGACGCCCGATCGTGGGGCAACAGTGCGCTGGCATAGTAGAACGCCGACGTCACGTAGCAGCAGAGAGCCAACGTCGTACATCCGCAGAGCGCCGGCATAGTAGCGCCGACGTCACATACTAGCAGAGCGCCGACACAGTAGCACTGACGTCGTATGGAAGCAGAGCGCCGACGTCGCACAGAAGCAGAGCGCCGGCATAGTAACGCCGACGTCACATAGCAGCAGAGCGCCGACGTCGCACAGACGCAGGGCGCCGGCATAGTAACGCCTACGTCACATAGCAGCAGAGCGCCGACGCCACACAGAAGCAGAGCGCCGGTATAGTAACGCCGACGCCACATAGCAGCAGAGCGCCGGCGTCACACAGCGACCGACCGACGATACCGCAGCGCCGTCAGAATAGCTCCGTTAGGAATTTACATCCCGTTAATCATATTGTGTTTGTAATCTTAAGAATTTCCACGTTATAGAGAATAAGGATAAATAAATAAATTACTATTTGCAAAGGCCCCACAATATAAATTTATTGTAACGGACCCTGGGCACGGCGAGTATACCCCAGCATAGAAAACAGAAGCCTCGGGGCCTTCACAGAAAACGCTTCGTTACAATATAAGACACGTCTACCCTGCTGCTGGTTTAGCTGACTTAGCCGTATTGAATTTCTTTTAGCCGGAAACAAATGTTTAAAAAAGCAGCCGCTTTTTTAGCTATTTCATAAATTAATATTAGCCGTTTTGAGCCCATTTTATTGCACTCATCAAATGCTTATTTATAGTAAAATTGTTTGAATAAAACGATGTATTCTATTGCATTTGCAATTATAGCAGCGGAGTAAGAGCGCGCAATGGAAATTAATTCACAAAGATATACGGAGTTGTCGGGCATAGTAACCATGGACGCATCTATGTCAGCTTCTGGTTGAATTATTGAATTATTGAACTACAAGCCATAACTCCTCCTCCGCCTGAAGAGCTGGTTTTCAGTCCAGTTAATGCAATAACAGCTTCTTGCATGCACTCTGTAAGGTCCACCACCTGTTGCGCTTGCTTCTGCATTAGCCGCGCTTAAGGATTATAACCCTTACAAAGTAGAATTCTCCGCAATAACGCAAATTTGTGTTATTTCCCAGTTGAATGTGAAAAAACACAAATCTGCTTTATTTAATTTCTCGTTAATCAATAAGACCAACTTTTAAACTTAACAATTAAGTAATAAAGCAAAATAGTGCACATAGGTAAGCCAACCAGTTACATTTGACAAAAAGTAGTACATGAACAAGTTAAGTGGACGGATTGTAAGTCTACAACTTTGAAAGTGCCCAGCGTCGCGACGGTCCGCGTTCGACGCGCACTCGCGTCCCCGCCCCCCTCTCTTCCTTTCGCACTTATGAACTGGTGGCATTATAACCGTTTAGAAAAAAGAATAATAATAAAATTACACTAGTTCACTTCTGAAACTGGTTTTTAATGTCCAAGTAATGGGCCAATAATGGGTCCAAGTAGTCGGCCGCTGTGGTGTAGAGGTAAGCAGTGCGCGCTTCCACTCCGCAACGCCTGGGTTCAAGCCCTGGTCAAAGCAGCATCGCAAAAAATATAGAAAAAGGTTTTTTCTTAACAGCGGTCGTCCCTCGTCAGGCAATGGCAAACCTCCGGGTGCATTTCTCCCATAGTTGCCAACTTGGTGCTTTAAGCACTAGATTTAGTGCTTTTTGAAAATGAAAACGCCTAAAAAAATTAGTTAGTGCCTATTGCCTTTTTTAGTGCTCTAAAATTACTCCGATATAGTTAAGACCTGAAATAATTTTTAAATATTTAAAGCTGTGGCAGCACTGAATTTACAAAAATCTAAAAATTTAAATGCACTTAAATACACTTAAATACAACCATGATTGATAAAAAGCTTCGCCTTGAAAATGCTAGTAGATATGCGAGTAAGTTAAGTATTTCTTTTTTTCTTTTCTAATTATTTGTAAATTTTTTTTATTTTTGTACCACCTGAGTAAAACACATCGTTTCTTGGTGCTGAATCCAAATCTGGCCGCAAAATTGCTATAGCACTAGAATTTTAAAATATCCTAACCTCAAAGTGCAAAATCACGGTTTTTGGCGATATTTGAGGTTATATAATGAAAACATAATTTTTTTTTGCTCATTTCTACTTAGGGCATGATAATCATTTGTTGGGATTCGATTTTTCTTTCTTGAGATATATCAGTTTTAATGTGCAGTACTTCGGTATTACGTCGTAAGCATGAGTCATTATAGCCACATTTCAATCGTTATGAGCGAAAAAAAAATTTGATTATTGATTTATGTATGCATTCTTGTAAATATTGTTATTTTTTTTGTTTTTGTTAAATACATACAAACTGTTATGAAAAAAGCAACCATTGATTCAAAACCATTTGGTGCTTTTAGTGTGGTAAAACGCTTTTTTCCAAGATTTTGGTGCTTTTTGAAAATCAAAATTGGCAACACTGATTTCTGCCATGAAAAACAGCTTCTCATAAAAATACAATCGCCGTTTGGAGTCGGCGTAAAACTGTAGGTCCCTCCGCTTTGTGTGGCAATATCAAGGCGCAAACACTAACATACAGTGGATCACAGCTTATTTGGTACAGTAACCAAAGTGAAATTCAAATCGTCATATTTTCTAAACAAAATCAAGTAGTGAAGATTACATATTACAACAAAAAGATCTTATATTTCTATATGCAATTGCGTTGCAAGTGCGAAATCGCAACTACGACACAAAAATTTAGGTCACAGCTTATTTGATACAGGTATTTCTGCGCCGCATAACGGAAAACTGCCTCGACGCCTTAACTGTAGTTTGGTGTATATGTTTCTTAGTAACATTAATGATTATTGTCAAATCATTTTTACTATGTTATATCAAATCAAAGTGATCACAAGTGCGTTATTAAAAAAGCGGGTCGTCGTACTTCAATACAGCAACGAGAACTGGTATTACACCATTATAAAAATGGTAAATCGGTCCGAAAAATTGGTGAAATAGTGAACTTTAGTGCCTCTACCGTGCAACACATCATAGAGCGATTTATACATGAAAATCGAGTAGAAAATAAGGGCAGAAGTGCCCCAAACAAAATTTTTAGTGACTCCGACGAGCGTTATATTGTTCGAAAAGTGAAGATTAATCCCAATTATCGGCTCCAAAGTTGGCTGTAGATGTTCAGCAGGAGTTAGGAAAACATGCAGTGCAGAAACTATCCGTCGCGTGCTTCGCGAACATGACTTTAATGGCCGAGTTGCTCGTAAGAAGCCGTTTATAAGCAAAAAAAACCAAGCATGGCGATTAAAGTTTGCTAAGGAGCATGTTTGCAAGGCCTCGGATTTTTGGAACACGGTAATTTTTTCGGACGAGTCTAAATTCAACATTGCGCACTAACTCAGCGCAATAGCGCAGTGTACTGTTTTGAACACGGCGCTATCTGAGTGTCACCACAGTACCAATTGTCATACAATGTAACACACAATACAGTGGTGTCATGTTTATTATTACCTTAACTGTAGGCGCTGAGCAACGCTTGTACAGCCAACCGTAATTTATTGCTAGGAATTTAGTAAATGCCACGATATTCTAATCATTCTGGAGTAAAAGCTTTAAGTTTGCCAAAATACATAAGTTTCTGGCGTTCCCACCACTCAAAAGCAAAAACAAAGAATTAAGGCGAATAGTGTGTGTGTCATGTGTTTTTTTTTGGTGTTAATGGCGCTAGCGCTTTTCATATATTGGTTTTGGCGCGGCAACTCCGGCTACGGTGTTAGCGCAATTGCGCCGCACAGCGCAGTGTTACCCATGCCTAGTGTTATTGTATGCAACCCACCCATTGTGGAATTATACAGGGCGAAGTAAGTAGAGCGAGAAGAAAGATTGAGACACTGTTTTATATGAAAAATTGCATTTAAAATTTGACTATAAGGCAGTCGAATCTCAGAAAATAAAACGAGAAATCTGTTTTATTACTTCACCATTTCCAATTTGCCAAGCAGTTATTAAAGACGACGCTTTGATAAGTAAAAATATTTGTTTAATTGTGTTTTGGAATAAACAAAGTTCTTTTTCCTTCTGTCAGTAAATAAAGCAACCACAATTTCTATATTCAGTGGGGAGCAAAAATATAGAATTTTATAGAATTTTTAGGTACGCAGTTTTATAGCCTATTAAATTTTGATATAATAAAGTGCAAGTTTTAAGCGGCTGAAAATCACGTTGATTTTTAATATTTTTTGCTTTTGTGGATTTTTTCATATAACAAGTGCAATTTTTAAAAACTGGCATTGATTTATTTATATTCTTTGCCATGGTACAATAAAAACAGGTAGAAGCCAAATTGACATCAAACCTACAAAAGTCAAAGTTTTCGGGAGAGTAAAAATACAAATGAGCGTGTGTAAAGAAAAATAAAAAAATTACATTTCGCTGGTTGACGTTTTTAAGAAAATTTGAAGTTTTGTATTTATTTATTTATTTTCTTTAGTTAAAATTTGTTAATTTGTATGTTCTCTTCTATTTGTTTTTACATTGAAAGTTTATATTTATAGTATCTGTTTTAATTTTGTATAATATACAAATGTATGTATAAAGCAACGGAACACAAATAAGCGCGATCATTTATTAAGCTTTCACAACTTGATTTATGAGTTGCAGTGTTGTTGGAAGGACTTTCCGGCATAAGGGTCATAGGAAGAGCACTTGACATCAAACGTGCCTTTCCTGTACCTCCTGGTGCATTTATGAAATCTGCTGCTTTAAAATGCTTAACGCACAGCAAGGCATTTCGCTGCAGCTCTACCCCACAGCTGCTTTCCCAACGCTCCTTACGCCAAGGGCATTGAGGCACGTTAAAAAAATTAGTGATGTCTGCATTATATTTAACACCACATAAAAAACAACGCTTCAGGTGCTGCATTTTTAACACATACACTAAGTATAAACCGCACAACACTACAATAATGCAAATGTTAATTAAAATTTGTTTTTAACGAACATTCAAAAAAAACAAACGACATGACATTTTAAGCGTAACGAAATATAGGAAATAAAATAAAATCAAGTTGAAGTTTAAAGGTTTGGTTCTCATGAGAGCAACGTCATTTTGGCTTCTACCTGTATTTATGTGCCTTGATTCTTTGCAAGAGTTAAAAATTTTGAAGAATTTTTCAAAGCTCTCTATAAAGCTTGAAAATTTTATTTATGTATATGAGGCATTCCAAGCTATTTCAATGAAAATTATGCTTTTTTTTAGATTTTTATATAAACGGAGTATAACGTAGAAATATCTCTAAGACATGGCAAAACGCGAGGATTGTAAAAAAAAAAAAAAAATTTGCTAAAGTTATACAACAACCAAAATATTAGGTGTCTCGCCGTAAGCCATTGTTTATCGCATTATATCACGATAAATATTGGTTGTATCAAAAAAATCAATTAGTAATTTTTTATTGACAAATAGTCAGAGATTTATAAAAGATTTCTTATTGTTTTTTAGTTCCACTTTTCCGTATGTTTGTTAATGAACAATTTATTTAAAAATCTGCAAAGAATATGTGTGATAGAGTGTATATCAAAGATTTAACTGACAAAGTTTTAAAGGGTGTCTCGATATAGGGCCTGAGATATTAATTGTTTAGTAAGGCAGTGACTGATAAACAAATTAAAATTTTAAATTCAAATTACATCAAAATACGTCAAGTGGGCCACTTAAAAAAGTTTCTTTCGGATAACCAAGATAGTTACGTACCTATATTTGTTTTCCTATACTTTATTTTGAAATAATCCTCTTACTTTGCAAAAAAAACGCGAATTTTATATTAAAATAATAATTTCTTTGATCTGTGGTATCTCCCGAACGGGCAGAGATAACGTAATCATTTTGGTTTAAATTAACTGAAAAACTATATAGTTTTAGCACAAATTATTAAATTTGTGTTAAAAAAATTCTTCTCGAAAATTTAATAACGTCGGGTATTACAATACGGACATTAAACTAAACGGGATTAGGAAGCTTACTTTTGGAAATATTTTTGAAGCGGGTTGCACTTATTTGACAACTTTAATTCAGTTAAATTTATAAGATGTCCTAAATGTTGTCATATGGGTATCAAACGAAAGTATTTGAAAATAATAAAATTGCAACAGGCCGATATCTGTACATAATAGATGTTAAAGAAAAATTAATAGGGGGTTTATTAGATCAACAGAAGCCAAATCTAAAATTTTTATAAATTTGGTATGTCTGTCTGTATGTTTGTAAGCGCATCACGCAAAAACTAATGTGTGGAATTAAATGCAGTTTTCACCGATGTACATATTGCTAGAGCTCTAATTGAAAATATGGAATCCATTTTTTTTTTTGTTTTAGTTTATCGTCAACCATTATTCCTAGGTATTTGAATGTATTAACTTTTTCCAGTGCGTCGTTGTTTATATTTAGAGTTAGCAACTGACTGTTCTCACAATTTAGCATTGATATAACCACAAACTTAATGTTAAAAGCTAGGGTTGCTTTTGTAATTACAATATAGGTTTATCCAAGTTAAAAGCTTACAAGTTATATTTTAATTAGTTCTAAGAGATTTAAGGCGTGAGTGTATGAATGAAAATAGAATGAATGTTTAAACTTGGCGAAGGAGTGAGTTATACAAACTTTAAATTAGATTTAATATGAATTTTGAGCAAATGTTAAATGATATTAAATGATGAATTGAATAGTTAAATTAAATGGAAATATTCACGATGACGATCGATGAGAACTATATGCCGGTATATTAATTCCCACGTTAATATGATGAAAGCTCGCTGCTCCGATGTGTTCCGATGTTTGCGGATAGGTGTTGATTGTTGAAAAGAAGAAGATGGTAAGGCGCGGGTTGCCTTTATAGGCGACACTGGAATGCGATTCCAGTATGTGTATTCGTAGCACTAGGAGCTGAAATGGAAAATCCAACTAGGGATGCTTTGAATCGGTAAATGTGCAGGGATGCGTTTAGTAATAAAATATGCGCAGGGATGCATCCTTCAAGTGGGCGCAAGTCAATTGAACACTTAATTTTGTTGACATTCAATTATGTGTGTTCAAGCATAACCAATCGCACTTTTTTGGAATTTCTGTGTGGAAGGTTTTCCGCAAAAAAAATCTAAACTTTTTGTTGTTGCTGCCAAAAAATTAAGAAATCTGAAAAGTCACACTTTACAATTTCATATAGTTCTCTGTATAATATATTTCACTAAACTACTAAACGGCTGCACCGATTTGGTTCATATTTGGAACATATGCCAGCACCTTGAAAATAAATATTCCGACCAGAAATTTACTCGGTATTTAGCTCGGGATATTCCTAAAATTCTTATACAGACTAAAACGTAAAAAACCAATATATCTCTAAAGCCAATTACGCTGGTAAACTGAAACTTAGGACTGATGCATATATTGCAAATGCATTGGAAAAGGGGGCGTGGCACCTTCCATACAAACTGAACTTCTCATATAGCTTATCTCTAGAACCGCTTACGCTAACGTCCTGAAATTCGACACAGCTTCATATTTTATCAATACCGTACTTATGGCGAAAAGTGGTAATTATTGGAAAGGCTGGATCGATATACATTTACCTAAACGCGCAAATATCATTCGATTGCGAACCATTTTCTTCCAGCTTTCTAAATCCCATTGAACTATTGTAACTTTGTTTTTAATTTTTAGTACAATGTCAAATTTATGGGAAAACTTTGAAGAATTTTTTTAATTTTTCACAAAGAATGGAGCTTTTATTTTACGAGTAGGTATCTACATACTATTCGCATAAAATTGTAGCCATTTTCGTTGATCGGACTAAACTCAAAACCACTAAATAAAGTTCCTTCAGATTGTCGGAGGTTATCTTACATACATATATGTTCCTATTACATGCTACTAGAAAACTTGCTAGGTGGTGCTGG
This sequence comes from Rhagoletis pomonella, assembly GCF_013731165.1. NCBI lineage: Eukaryota > Metazoa > Arthropoda > Insecta > Diptera > Tephritidae > Rhagoletis > Rhagoletis pomonella. The sequence continues at coordinate 9,176,667 of NW_023458562.1, read as the reverse complement.
TGTAGAGCTATTTATAAAAATCGTATTTATCAATGTGAGCAATGTACCTGAATGATGGAAAATTCTTTTGATACAAATTTACCCGATGAGTGCCGCTGGAGTCGAGGTTGAAATTTATAACACGTATTCATTTTATGGTAAGCAATGGTTTTGCAGAAAATGGTGCTGCAGCCGAAATGTATAGAAACCCCGTGTGGTTGGTCCGCTTTGGCCATATGTTAAAGATATACGAATTTAGTTTTCAGATATCTAAATGAAGGATGGGGTTAAGTTTGTCTGACGCCCTCATGCACGATAATCCGATCTTACATCTACCCAGAAATCAGTTCATAAATATTACCACGAATTATAAAAGTGGCGAATTAACAAGGAAATGTCGCCGTAGGTATATTAATTGATTCATTTGAAAGATATTCAAGAAATCACACGACTCATTTTGACAATCTACCGGAAAACTTTTCATAATATGGGACAGCGAGGATTCTTGGCCCTCCTATAATAGAAAACGCACTGCCGTGCTCTTGAGTTTCCTTATAAGAATTTTTATTGGCATACGCATCGCACCAATGTGGTAGTTGCAAGATCATAGGAAAAGATTACGCATGCTTGGCAGAGATCTCACAGGTGGAAGAAAGAACATCGGTAAGGCTCATGACACCGAAAGGGCTTCGTATTCCGTATGATATCACAGCGTTACTATTATTGACCTATGTGTGAGGAGGATACTGCGCTTAACTGGATTCACCTTAAACCAAAAATTGTGACTTTGCAGTCAATTTTTGCTTTTAAACGCTCTTTTGCATTGGCCAACGCAAAAGTTCTTATCAGGCGCCGCGAAGTAAGCGGGCATTGGCTAGTTGTCAATAAAAATTACTAATTGATATTTTTGATAAAACCAATATTTATCGAGTTATGATGTGATAAACTATGGCTTACGGCGAGACACCTAATATTTTGGTTGTTGTATAACTTTTGAAAAAAAAAATTAACACAATTTATTTTTATATGGAGAAAACCGCAACACCTTCGGCAAAAAAAATAAAAAAAATAAATCGTCATTTTTAGCCACTTGAAATTTGAATAGGGTATAAAAAAAAGTTTGAAATTTTGATGAATTTTTGATGAATTTTCAGTGTTCTACAAAACTTTAAGCTTACTTTGATATGCTATTTTAATTAAAAAATCTTATATATTAATAAATAAAGATACGAGGAAAACAATATCATTTTGAATTTGGTCCAAAGTGATATGTTCAATACTGTATGTATGTAATAATATGTACAGGGAACGGATTTTTAGGACCTAAAAACCTATAACAAGGCAAAATAAAATAACGAAATAGGCTGGAAAAGGCAAAATAAAATAGCGAAAAAAGGCAGGAAAAGGCACTAGGTATTGCAAAAAAAGCAAAATGAGGCACTAAAAAAAGACAGAAAATACGAAGAACAATCAAAAAAAACATTTATTTTAGAAATGTTTATATTACAAGTAAAAAGAGAAAAACTATGAACTAGTTTCATTATATGAAAAATTTGTACTTTGAATCTTTGACTATTTTATCCTTTCGAGTTTCTAACTCATAAAACTTTAATCTGTATAGTTGTAGTAACATTGAACCACAAGATTCATTTTGAAGTTTTCTGGCAGCATTTCCATTCGATTTTCGCGAAGAAAAGCCTTGAATGTGCCAAATGGCCGCTCGACGTAAGTTGATAGAAGTGGAGCCCAATTTAAATATGGAACGTTTAAAACCTTCATATTATCAGGAAAAAGGGCGTTTTCCTCGCCCTTTACAATTTTATCCACACCCCTTATTGTCTCCAAGCCTACGTTACCTGAGAAAACGGCTTTAAAGTTTTCCAACACCAATTTGGCAAGAGGTCCCTGCGCTTCTATAAGCCGCATGGGCATGTGTATATTTTTTAATCTTTAAAAAAAATGATATACTTTTTTAAAGGTAGAAAAGGCAAAAAAAGGCAAATATCTTAAAAAAGGCAACATCAAATGTGTATATATGGAATCAGGGAAAGCTAAATCGTGGACATTATTAATCGAATATACTCTATCTCTTTAGCAGAAAAAAAGGCAGTTATAAGCAACTCTACTCCAGCGCCACCAGCGTGCTGTCTAATAGGCTATAATAGGAATATATACACTGAGGGAAATAATGCATAGTGAAAATGAATACTTCATATTTCATTATCGTTTAAAAATGTTCGTATTTAAAAATAATATTTTCATACAAAATTTATTACGCACGTATTTGACTGTTCACATCTGAGTATGTATATGTAAGTGTACATACCCTGAAGGAGAGATTGGTCTAATTTCTCGAAAAATATAGTCGTAGGTATAGTAGCTTTGTATCTAGACCAAAGATAGTCCAAAAATATAAAGCAATGTAATGTAAAACAGGTGAATTGTACTAAAAGTGGTCCGAAAGTATTGCATAAGGTATGAGTTTTGATCTAAAACTGGTTACAATGTCATGCAGTAGCGGACAACGGGTACAATTAACGACATGCCGATATGTAGGCACTTAGTCAACAAATTTTCATGTGCGACGTGGGCATGCAGAGAGAGTATCCGCTTAGAAAATCTGAGAACCCCGGTTCGAAACGCAGCTGGCGCAAGTTTTATTTTTGTTTTTTTTCCCAAAAATTGGTTACAATGTAATGCAGAAGCGGACAATTGGTCCGAGCCTAGGACATACAATGTTAAATGTAAATAGAATTTTACATGTTGTTGGACCAAACTTTGGACTAGTTACAATCACTTGCAGTCTAGTTTGTGGTATGCTCTAAGTCTATTCCGAGATCCTACAGGGTACGCACCCCAAGCATACAAAGCGCCGCTCTGAGAGCGGTGACAACACGCACATACATACATAGTACATTCATGTTTATCCGTACAAATCGCGTGCTATGGTGTTGATGGATATTCAATATTTGAAAGCAAATTTATATGTCTGGGTGTAGCTGAGTGCGCAAAGATGCTTGGCACAAGTTGTTGATATCCAAAGATGGTCGGGTTCGATTCCACTACAGGCAACATGCAAATTAATTTTTATACCCGAGCGCACTTGTGCACAAGGGTATTATAACTTTGTTCACATAACGGTTGTTTGTAACAGGCAAAACGAATCGAGATAGATATAGACAAATGTATACATAAATGATCAGGATGAAAAGAGAAATCGATTAAGCGGTGACTGTCTGTCCGTCCGTCCGTCCGTCTGTCCGTCCGTCTGTGCACACGATAACTCGAGTAAAAATTAAGATATCTTACGAAACTTGGTACGTGTACTTCTTTCGGGCGTAGGACGGATGGTATTGAAAATGGGCAAAATCGGACAATAACCACGCCTACCTCCCATATAACGGTAATTTTCAGAAATACGAAAACTGCAATATTTTAGTAACTACTGAAGATTATTAACTCAAAATTGATATTTACAATAATTTTTAGACGAAAAATAAGAATGTTATAAATTTTTGGAAAATGGGCGTAGCTACGCCCACTTATGGTTACATGTGTATATCTTGGTAACCGCTGCACCCATTTCTTCCAAACTTGGCACAGTTGTTGGCCTTGATACAGCATACTAAATGGCCGAAAATTAAAAAATCGGAAAATAACCACGCCCACATCCCGTATAACGGTAATTTTCGGAAAACCGAAAATTGCGATATTTTAGTAACTACTGAAGATTATTCACTCAAAATGTATATTTACAACAATTTTTAGAGGAAAACTAAGAATGTTATAATTTTTTGGAAAATGGGCGTAGTCACGCCCACTTATGGTTACATGTGTATATCTTGGCAACCGCTGCACCGAATTCTTCCAAACTTGGCACAGTTATTGGCCTTGGTACAGGATACCAAATGGCCGAAAAGTTTTAAAATCGGACAATAACCACGCCCACATCTCAAATAACGGTAATTTGGAGAGATACGAAATCTTCGATAAATCAGTAAATATTAAAGCCAATTTATTCAAAATTGATGCTTGCAACAATTCCTTACCAGGAAATACGTCTATAATAAAATTTTGAAAAATGGGCGTGGCACCGCCCACTTATGATCATATATATGTATCTCGGTAACCGTTCTACCAATTTGTACTAAACTCGGTATTTTTATTGTGCTTGCTACATAAAAGCAAAACGATGAAAATTATTGAAATCGGACTAAAATTATGGCTTTTCATGTAACGGTAAATTTTAGAAATGCTTTAAACGTCAATATTTTGAAATTTAAGGACGCTGATTTACTCAAAATTGATACACCCCGGCTTACCATGTAGCGGTAGCTTTCGGAAAGGTGAAAATCATATATTTAATATTTGCGCCGGGTATTTAATGTTCGGCTCCGCCCGAACTTAGACTTTCTTACTTGTTTTTTTTTTTTAGTTTTTGTCTTGATTATTCACTTCACGGATGCTTTTTCAGTACGAACGCGGTTATTTGAATATGCGCGTAATTGAGTTGAATATTTACCAATATACAGTACTTTCGTTCACGTTTATAGTAAGATAAATTACGTTTCTATTTGATTTTAATATTTTTTCCCCTCAGTGTAAAAGGTATAACCTCCGACAATTTGACTGGTTTTTGAGTTTAGTCTGAACAAGGAAAACGGCTATCCGCTTAGAAAATCTGAGAACCCCGGTTCGAATCGCAGCTGGCGCAAGTTTTATTTTTGTTTTTGTTCCCCCCCCCCCAAAATTGGTTACAATGTAATGCAGAAGCGGATAATTGGTCCGAGGCGAGGACATACAATGTTAAATGTAAATAGAATTTTACATGTTGTTGGACCAAACTTTGGACTAGTTACAATCACTTGCAGTCTAGTTTGTGCTCTAAGTCTATTCCGAGATCCTACAGAGTACGCACCCCAAGCATACAGAGCGCCGCTCGGAGAGCGGTGACAACACGCACATACATACAAAGTACATACATGTTTATCCGTACAAATCGCGTGATGCGGTGTTGATGGATATTCAATATTTGAAAGCAAATTTATATGTCTGGGTGTAGCTGAGTGCGCAAAGATGCTTGGCACAAGTTGTTGATATCCGAAGATGGTCGGGTTCGATTCCACTACAGGCAACATGCAAATTAATTTTTTTTTTTAGTTTTTGTCTTGATTATTCACTTCAAGGATGCTTTCTCAGTACGAACGCGGTCATTTTAATATGCGCGTAATTGAATTGAATATTTACCAATATACAATACTTTCGTTGACGTTTATAGTAAGATAAATTACGTTTCTATTTGATTTTAATATTTTTTCCCCTCAGTGTACAAGTTATAACTTCCGACACTTTGAGTTTAGTTTTTTAGTTTAGTCTGAACAACGAAAACGGGTATCATTTTATGTATGTATTAGACTGCATCACCAAAAAAAGTGGCGGTTTTTCCGCCGGGATTACAAAATTTATAATATTTTAAGACGTCCACCAAAATATTTCGGAAAAATATTAAGATTTAAGTGAGCTGGACCGATTTGAAAATGCCTCCAAAAATGGAGTTTTCTATGAATAAAAATACTAAAAATACAAACTTTTTGAAAAGGGTCCCCTCAGATGACAAAACAGATTAAGCTTAAAAAATCTGCATAAAAATATTTAAAAATCTTATCAACGGAATCGTAAGAATGAGGTTTTTGATGCTGTTTTTCTACTTTTTCCAAAGATTGATTTACGAAAAACTTGAATAACTGGGCCGAAACTATTCTGAGTTAGACTTGTGGGAACTCAGTAGAAAGATATTACACTGTTTCTACTTTTTTTCAAATAGCAGCACATCTTAATTCAACTTTGAATGATGTTCGTTCATCCTACCTTTCTCTTTCATACTTTGAATAAGTTTATTTGCAAAGAAATAAAAAGGGTGAGAAAATACCTTTCTAATGACACCTCAAGAGTCTAAGTCGGAAGAGTTTAGGTTCAGTTATTCAAGTTTTTCTTATACCAATCTTTGAAAAAAGTTAAAAAAAACAGCATCAAAAAACTCATTATTACGATTCCGTTAAAATTTTTTTATATTTTTTTTTTTATTTTTATGCAAATTTTTTAAGCTTAAACCGTTTTGTCATTTGAGGGGATTTTTTCAAAAAAATCTTTAAGAAACTTCATTCATAAAAAACTCCATTTATAGAGGTATTTTCAAACCGGTCCAGCTCACTTAAATCTTAATATTTTTCCGAAATATTTTGACGGACGTCTTAAAATATAATAGATTTTATAACTCTAATGGAAAAATAGTACAGATTTTTTTTTTGTATGGGGAGTGATGCAGTCTAATGTACATACATATATATATGTTTAGAATGAAAAAAAAAATCATCATGAAAGTAATAAACGTTTCGAATTCGCATTAACAAAATCGGTTCATAAATAGGGCTTTTATCGGGTCCGTTTTTCGCAAATGTTTTTTTCATCATGCAGGTAACTTATACTTTTAGTTTCAACGAAATCGGTTCATAAATACGACTTTTATAAATAACTCCACTCCAGCGCCACCTAGCGGGTCTATTTTTGGTAAACATGTTTGCCATCATGCTGGTAGCTTACATTTTGAATTTAAAAGAACTCAGTTCGTAAATTCGATTTTTATATATAACTCGACTCCAGCGGCACCTATCTGGTCTATTTTTCGCATACGTATTTCTCATCATGGAAGTAGCACACGTTTCGAATTTCATAAATACGACTTTTATAAATAACTCGACCCCAGCGCCACCTAGCGGGTTTTCTGGTAGCCTACAATAGAACCATATATGCCAGGTATAACCTCTGAAAATTTGACTGAAATCTATGCAGTAGTTTTTTAGTTAACCCCGAACAACGATTAGATTAGTTTATAATGAAATATAGATTAGTTTATAAGCGGAATCAGTTACAATCTTGTGTAAGTAGAAACATTGACAGTTTAATAGTTTGAGAAAGTTTGCCATTTTTATTCCACAACTCATGCAACCTTCAGCCATTTGGCGGTGTTTAGCCTCATCCTTGCGAAGGCACAGGAAGTGTTCAACTGTCTGTTTTGATCAAGAGGCATCACAACTACGACAGAGCCCTTTGAAGGGTAATCCACCTTTCGACATGTACCCCAAAGGGCCAGTGCCCTGTGCATACTGCAGTAAGTTTGTAGGTATCTTCTTTGCTCATTCCTAAGAGAGCCCTTATCTCGTTTCCATATATGTCCCTATGTCCCAGGACCCATATTAGGGTAATTTCGTATTGATTTTTTTGTCAATGGGAATTTTTTTACAGAGATTTCGCACTAAATTTCAATGGTTGTAAATAAAAAAAAAACAAAAATATGCAAAAACCATATGCATTTATTTTAAAGTATACTAAAATATGCGCAAGAAATATGCAAAATTAGGTACCTTTTGCAAAATATGCAAAATCATGCATTTACTGCAAAATATGCAAAAATATGCACTAATGATTGGATGCTATTTTAAAGCAAATTTCATGATTCGTAAAGATAACTTAACCATTTCCATTTGAAGATGCTTAATAAAAACATGCATTTGCATGAGATTCCGAGTCCCAAACATAACTAATAATACCCAATAGCTAATTGGCTGAAATTCATTGTAAATTTTTTTTTTTAATGTACCCAAAAATTCACGGAGACTTCTCATATGACCCAATATTTATGCAAATACATGTTTGTGTACAATTGAGGTAAAAGTTTCCACAAATTTTGCTGTTCGCTTTTACAATTCGGTCATATAGGTACATAAAAAAAAAACAGACACAAATTCAGCGAGTGTTCACGTATACATACATATGTGCATACCCAGTAGAAATCGCTTGTATGCATTCATGAAGAATACTTGCTATATGAGTGAATTAGTGTGAACAATTCATACGTAGTCATGAATTTCCACAAATAAATTCAAATTTTAGCGAACTGCAAGCGAACGTACGTTGTTGTTGTTTTAAGTACATTTCTAGATAAATTTGAAGTAGAATATTCTCAGTCTTGTACAAAAATTTTAGTGAACGGACGTGTTGTGCGGTACTATTTTCAGCACTAACGGGCTTTTATAAGATAAGCATTTGCATATGTAAATGCTACTTTTTTGTATGTCCCCGTATATTAAAATGTATCAGAGAAGTAGCATTTACATATGGGGATACATATTCTGAAAGAATGCTTTAATACTGTTCCATTAATGCATTTTTGTATGTTTGAAAAATTAGTACAGCCATATGCATACAGCAGTAGTGCAAGTGTATGGTTAGAGTACGCATACGCTCTGAGAAACCACGCGTGTTAAATGGAAATGAAGGTTAATTTATACTGGCATGTATACACAGCAGCAAGCTCATGCCACCAACAGCGATGTCGTATGCATCAAATTTCTACTGGGTATCATATATACATACATAAAACACTTTTTGTGTACATATCGCACACGTTCTTCATAAGTGTATTAACCAGAGTGTCCAGATTTGGCGATTTTTTTGGATATTTGCGCGTAAAAATTTAGGAAATCGCCATTGGCGATTTTTCCCCTTCTAATACATTTTTTCCAATTATAAAAATATACAGAACTGAGTTTTCCACGAGAATTTTACAGAAGAGGCTATTGCAATGCGTGATAATCTTGACTTAAAAAGCATATTAAAACACTGTCAAAAATGTTTAATCACCCTGATCGAAAACTTTTGAAACGATTACCTAGTCAATTATATAATTTTAAAAAAGCTTTGATTCTGTCACCATAAAAGTGTGTGAATCACAAGAGGGCGAGTTTCAGGGACCTGCCAATTCACTATTTGACTTTGAAGGCAATAATAGCAGCGGAAACTGAATATTTAAATATTTTAACTTTCCCATTTAATAGCTCTTCTCAGGACCATTCCATCTGACTCTGAACAATTTTGGATAATTGCTTACGGAGTGAAAACCGTAACAGGCAATAAAATGTTTGGAAATATAAGTAAATTCATATTATTATCCTTTCCGCACTCTCATGCTCTGTTGAGCGCGTTTTTCCGTAATGAATTCAACAAAAACTAAGATTCGAAATAGGATGAGGTTGGAAAGCCTTACTTAATTCAATAGTTCGAACAAAGTGTTATATAAAGACTGCTGCAAAGCGTTTCCAATATCAAACAGTATGCTATCAAGGTTGAATAGTTCAATATATGACAATAGAAATGTAATTAATTCAGACACAGGTGGTTTTAAAAAATCGTGGAAATAGCTGATCTCGCCTTATTATAGGTTTTTATTTTTCTTTTAGCGCCGAGCTCTTGAAAGCGGATTGTGCGATTAATCAATTAATATGAGTTATAATAAATTTAATAATTGCGCAGTCCTATTGCAAAATGTGTGGAAACAAATACTTCTAAAAAGTATGCGTATTTTTAAAGAAAATTGTTTGTACATCACTATTATATAAGTGATTTGTGTTATTTATTATTACGCTTTTAAGGTATTATATTCATTTTTGGTTTTAAAACTATATTATAACAAGATCTCATTTTTAAAATAAAAGATTTGTTAAATCGATTTCATACATACATTTTAAATTAGTTTTTATTCTATGATTCTGAAAGATATTTTAATTCCCTATCTTTTGATATATCAACCGTTGCAAAAAGTTAAGTAATAACGAAGATATTGGTCAAAATAAAAACCTCACGCTCACGCTCGCATTGAAGTGTATAGCAGGCTTAAGTTCGGACGAAGCCGAACATTAAATACCCGGCCAGTGTTGCCACACATGAGCTTGATTGGATTTTGGTAGGTTCCGTGATAATTAGTAAAAGTTATTTGCGAAAAAATAGAAAATACGTATGTATCTCCAAACATTTTAGCAACCTTTTTCACACGAATATTTCACCGGCACGTCCGTATACAAGCGGCCGCATACATGTAAAATATATATATATAATAATATATGAACACCCACATATACTTTATGGCGTACTGACACCAAGATTCCAGAAAATTCGGCCAATGGACTCGTACCCAACCATATTCCAGGCGGAGGTCTTCGCAATCAAAGTCTGTGTTCGCCAATGCCATTGTAGAAGGCAAATGAGGCCAGAATAAATATTATGTCGGATATTCAGGCGGCGTTAAAGGCCTTAGGCAAAGAACATAGTGTCGCGGCAAAGGGAGCGACAAGACATTTTCCGATAATAGCGAAGAAAGAGACAAGAAACGTCAAAACATAGTGAAGCAACACTTTTTTTGTTTTCGACGCTATGCTCTTTGTCGATTTCTTCGCTTTTTGCTTCACTGTGTCCTGCCACATTCAAAAATAAAGGTTGGTTTTTGTCGCTATCCAAAAATGTCTTGTCGCTCTCTTTGTCGCGTCACTATGACCTTTGCCTTGGACTCATAAAGGTTGATGAACTCTTGAACCATCTGTGAGCCTACAATAGCGTAACGCTATGGTGGGTTCCAGGACATGAAGAATATGAAGGTAACGAATAGGCTGACTGCCTCGCAAAGCATGGAGACCAAATACGCTTGCGAGTTATTCTGTGGTACATGCACATAAAGGATACAATGCAGATCCACTTAGGAGCTAGCTGGGAAAACTCTCTGTTTTCTGCCAACTGGCCGAAGTCAAAGGGAATAAGACAATCGAAGAGATTCATAACTCCTTCCAGGAGGAACTCCGAAAGACACCTTGAACTTAGAACTCTTACTGACTACGTGACATCACACTGCAAGTTAACGTACTAAATATTTGAATTAAATGGGTCCTTTTGTAGGAATGGACTGTAGGTTTTGTGGGCTGGTGGAGGAAACCCCAGGGTATATTCTAAGTGCCTGCTCACGAAGCATGAATCGTAGATTGATACACCTTGGAGAACGATTGTCTTCTGCATCTAAAATTTGGCACGTGGCATCATCCAAAGAGCTGCGCTTTTTAAATAGCCTAAGCATGGATTGATTACAATTAGGATTTAGCACAATATATCTTCTTAGGTCGCAGCGCGAGTATCTCCGACGTAGTGTTTTGGCAGCGGAAAAGGACGCGTTAAAAAATTTACGAAAAAAGACGCTTGAAAAAAACTTCGGCGAAGAAAGACGCGTAAACATGGATTCAACATCATTCCGGAAAAACTCTTCGGAGAATTCGTACACTGTTACACTGTAAACATAGTTTACCTCGAAAATAAGTTTATGTCTCTTTCTTTACCGTAAAAGAGGCTAACGCGTCTTTCTTTGCCGTCACCTATATTAAGGGCCGTTTTCTCATCTAACCTTTAGATTACCGGCCACTTTATCGTCTCGATATACGAGTTTTCGTTTTCTCATTAGCGCATTAATTTCTCAAATCGATAAATTGTTGCTCACCCGATGCAACCTTTAAAAATTTGTACCCAACTCTAAATTTTGGTTTGGTTTTGGTTCATGAGTCAGATATACATATTAGATATTTCAACCAAGGGTTTGGTTTTTGCTAACAGTTGCTCTTGCTCTATATTTGCTTATGTTGCATTGGCAACCTTTGAAATTTAATGACGAATGTAGTGAAGTTTCACTCTCGGAAATGTAGTGAAGTTTCACTCTACGGAATAACAAATTTATTTTTACCGGTAAGAAAAGAAAACGAAAACACTTTAAAGTGAGGAATAATTTATCTGTTAGTAAAGGAAACTTTACTGCTTACATTAGAAAGCGGCCCTAAGAGTCTTTTTCGCCCAAGTTTTTTTACGCGTCTTTATTCGCGGTCAACTTTTGAGCTCGTGTCTTTATTCGTATTTAGGGACGATATGTATGTATGTATGTGTAAAGAGGCATACAATTGGATAAGTCTTTACAGTAAAATGAATTGTTATACGAATTGTTACATTGTACCCGGCGCAGGTATTAAATATAGTTTTTTCGCCTTTCTCAAAACTGCCGTAAGCAGGGATGGTTTTGCGCCTATTTCAATCATTTTCGATAATATATTTAGTTAAACTTAATGGGATAATGACGGGGTCACCTATTTTCCAAAATTCCATAATAATCTTACTTCTTTTTAAGAGATTGTTGTGAGTATCATCTTGGGCTATATGTATTAGCGTTATAAAATTTAAAATATCGAAGTTCCCGTATATCTGAAATTTGCCATTGTTTTAGTCCAATTTTAAACAATTTCAACATCTTCCTTTTTTTGTGTCAAGATCAATAATTGTACCTAGTTTAATACAAATTAATAGAATGGTTACCGAGATGCACATACGTATGTGGTCATAAGTGGGCGATGTCACGTCCATTTTTCAAAAATTTCTTAAAATCGAATTTGTTTGCTAAAGAATTGCATAAATAAATTTTGAGTAAATTAGCTTCAAGCCTTGCGCGATAGCGACAGAAATCGAACCCAACACGTGTTTCCAAATGGAAGCGTGCATACCAAGCGCGATCTATCGCATCAATCGCAGCATGCTGAATTCAATTGCACTATCGCAACGTAATTTATTCAACGGTGAATGGAATTTGACAAGTTGATTGTAACAAAATGGACCAAATCGTGGAAAAATTAATTTGCTATGATAAAAATCATCGAATTTCATATGTTTAAAATTAAATAAAATTATAAAATTTTAAGAAAGAAAGATAAAGTTTAGATGAAATTGGAATTAAGTTCAACGAAAGTGGAAAGTACCAAAAATTTATTTACATATGTTTCGTAAATTAACTTTAAGGATTCAAAGTTGTTCCAGGTGTTTCATTTACTGAAAAATTCGCCACCTTGCGACACAGCTGATTACTTTTGTATGTAAACTTTCTTGCGACAAAATTGCACCATTACCATATTATTTGAGCTGGCAATCATTTAGAAGTCAAAGTCGCAAAACACATGTTCTTTATTGTTTTCGAATACTTCAAGAAAAAGTATATTAGTTAAGGCTACTTCGAAATATAATTGAAAAACACTTTTCTATTACACTTACGCGTGGCAGTTTTAAAAAACATTTGCAATCTGGAGTTGCGATAGGTCATTCATACAACTTTGTTCGCAACGTTGCCATCTCGCCGAAAATGCCACTTCGCGACGTTTTATGAATCGCACTTTTCTACATACTGTACAATCGCAACTCTATCCCTTTCGCGTTGGTGTGCATGCCCAATTATCGCTATCTATATCGCTACCACTATCGCAATCGCGTTGGTGTACGCTTAGCTTCAGTCGTTACTGCTTTAATGAAGATTTCGTATTTTTCCAAATTAAATTATATTGGGTGGGCGTGTTTACTTCCCGATTTGAAAAATTTTCGGCAGTTTGTTATTGCATATTTTTGCAAGTGCATATTTTGTACATCTCTTTCACTGACAGTCACGTCTTACCCGATTTCTCTTTTCGTTCTAAGCATTATGGTATACATATGTATGCATATATCTTACTTGATTCCTTTAGGCTGTTACAAAGAACCGTTATTTGAACAAAGTTATAATACCCTTGTTCGGAAGCGCGTTAGGTTATAAAAATGTGAATATCAATTAAAAGGACGGTAAATGTATGTATGTTCATACGTACCTACTAGGGCATTCGATCCCGAAGCATTTTAACAATCCCGGGATTTCGGGAGGTAAAAATTCTAATCCCGGGATCCCGAGATTTTTCGGGATTTCGGCTTCATAATAACTTTTTGAATTTTACAGTAGGTTCGCCTTTTTCAAACCACACAGATTCATTGTCAACACATTTGGTCTTAGGGGAGCATAATGCCCCTTAGTAAAAGAGTATGTAATTTGATGTTTAAATAAATTTCATTCTAAAATATCTATATTATTTGTCAAAAACATTTACTCATATTTACAGAAATCCTTTTCCAAAAAAGGCCAACAAAGAAAATGAGGAACATTTCTGCCACACTGTAAAAGCTTGTGTTTTGAATTGCTACCAGATTTTTCGGTATTACACAGTTATTGTACAAAATATTTGAACAAGTACAGTTATTCAGGCAGTTCCTGAAATTGTCTTCCAAGTGCAAATGACTCAAGTTCACTTTGAATCCAAATTTTAGTGTTCTGTATTTCTCGTGTTTCAAGTCAAATAAATTCTTTTTTTCGTTTTCAACATCTCTTTCATTCTGTAAATGAATCAGTAAAAATCTCGGGATCCCGGAGCTGTAATCCCGGGATTTCGGGACATGGAAAAGTGTCCGGGATCCCGGAATCCCGGGATTCTGGATCCCGGGATTGAATGCCCTAGTACCTACATATGCATACATATGTACATATCTTGCATTTATACTTTCGCTTTTCTCCTTTTCCCCTACAGCGCCTAACGACTTAAAAACCCTTACAAGTATACTCAAGGTAAACACCAAAAGCAACACTTAAATTTTACTACGTTCATATTTAACCTCGACTCCTGTTTCACGCCTTTCCTTCTCTGAATTGGCTGCATAACCTTAATATGTCAGCCCTCCAAGTTCTCACACCCCACATACATAATTTTAAACATACACAGGTACATACATACATAAGTAAGTATGTATGTGTGTATGTATCCTGCAGTGAAAATCTGAACCAGTATGCACGAATTCCAGTTCATGAACTATTATTTAAGGATAAAAGTCATACCAGTTCATTATGAACCATAATTATACTAGTTCTTGATAGAAAAAGTTAACTAGTTTTTAGAAATTATAGTTCGAAAACTGCTATTAAATTGGGAAGTCATATCAGTTCGTAATGGACTATAATTATACCAGTTCTCCGCAGTGAAATGCCAAACCAGTCAGTATAAATTCTAGTTCCTTAACTAGTACGGCGATTTCGAACAACTTATGCGATCAGCGACATCTGTCTTTGAATAGCGACAACCAAAACTAAAATGCGGTTAATTGCTTTCATCACAAATGTCGGCTGTGGCGTCGAGCGAATACTACCGATTCTGGTTCTGAGATCTCAGGTTCGAGTGCGCGTGGAGGTTGTCAAAGTAAAGTAAGTAAATTAATTTGAAAAAATTATTTCAATTTAAATTTAAATATAAAATAAAAATTGTGCATAAATTTAATTTCATTTGGAAAAAAACGTAATACTCAAATACCATAAAAAATTAAAAGAAATAATTTTTTTTCTTTTTAAATAAAACAATAAATTTAAACATTACAAGAGATATAAATAAAAAAATAATAAAAATACAAAAAGATTCGCTCACTGAGATTCGAACTTGGATCTCTTGATTTGGCGTGCCAAAGCTTTACTCTGTCGATCATTGCCACTATTGCAGCGCCGCGAGCAAAATGACATACTTATGCTTCTCACGAAGGATGAGTAGGCAGTCTATCCCGTCAACTGGTATGATGCTACTAGTATTTCTACTGGTAGCGTGCTGATGCAGGAGCGGACGATTGACTTCTCCTATGACACCGCCATGTTAAAAATACCAGTCGCCAACTTTGAAAAAGGATACAACGTGAACTAGTTGGGCTGAAACACAAACTGGTAGCATTCTGGTTTACAACTGGTAGCTTTCCCTACAGGGTACTCCTAGTGCTGTACGTGGTTGAATTCCCCCTCCTTCCCCGTACTCATTATGATTTTTTAAGAACATGCAAAACAATAAAAATAATAGAAAACACAATAAAACCGGAGCTATTGTTGCTGAGAACCTCCAGCGATGGACTGTCCTTTTACAAAAGAAATGGTGGTATCGGGAGCTGCGAAGTGAAAGCGAAAACAAGGCGGAAGGATGGCAGTGAGAAGACATGCGCACTCAAAAGTGGCAACGTTGCGAACAGCGTTGCAAAAGTGACAAACGACAAACTAAAACCAACAACACTAAAAAAACGAGTCGCATCAATTACACTGGTCTACAAATTTCAACTTTTTTTCTGCGAATAAGACGGGACCTGGTGTTTCTGAACGGATTTTTCGTGCTGAACACGAATCCGCGGTCAAAAACTTCCCATCACGTCACGTTTTCGAGAAAAAAGGGGTTGAAACCCCTAAATTTAAGATGACGGGTCGAATATGGTGGATATAAAAATTGGACTCCTAAACAAAAATACACCCCCTGCTTTAAGGGTGCACGCGATCAATTCGGCATAGGGCTCATTCGAAAGGGCACGGTTTAGCCTTTAATTTCTGATATATACAAAGTTTGTAGCACGTCAGGGTTCAGCTCTACAATTTTTCAAAAATGGCCAAAAACGAAAACTTCGTGTTCAGCACGAAAAATCCGTTCGGAAACACCAGGTCCCGTCTTATTCGCAAAACCCTTGTAGACCAGTGTTATCGCTTTGCTCATAGCGGGAATAGTCATGGTAGGTTAGAAATGTGCAATGGCGTTACTGTCGTGAATGTCTACGTGTACATACATATCTGTCGCATACAGCTGAGTCTTCGGGCCTTTATCTAGTTGGAAACGGACACCAGAGGTCGTACGCCACATGCGTGTCGTGGAAAGTCATCGCTACTCGTTCGCTGAGATTTTTAAGGAGCCAGCAACGACTTTTTCAAATAAGTGAAAATTTTGTCAGGTCTGTCAATACACATATCACCATCCACCATCCAAAAAATCGACCAAATATGGAAAAAATCTATCAATAACTTTTTTAGTTATTTCAATAAAAAATAAAAATTTTGTAATAAGGAACTTTTTATTTAACTAGTGATAGATACATGAGGTCATATTAATGACAACTTACGAGTTTCCTTCAACCAAACGGGACAAGGATGAAACTAAAGGTAATAACGAGACTTCATCGTTTTATTGAATTACCACTGGATATATTATAGACAAAAAAAGTAATTAAAAAAAGGCGTCACATGTTGATTATCTTTAATATTTACTCACAATGTTTTTCAAGTAAACGTTTTATAAAAATTATGTTGATGCTTTAACCGAAACCATATAAACAAAAGATTCAAACATTCGACAACAGTTAGAAAAATATAGCAAAGGTTCGTCCACTTTTTAGCTTTTATTTCTGAATTTCTAGTAAAGTTTCGATATGCAGTTTTTTAATAATAATAATAATAGAATGGCGCTTACACATATGTTAGTGTTTGGCCGAGCTTCTCCTCCGACTTGTCGCGTGCGCCTTGATGTTATCACACAAATCGGAGGGACCTACAGTTTTACGCTGACTCCGAACGGCGATTGTATTTTTATGAGAAGCTGTTTTTCATGGCAGAAATACATTCGGAGGTTTGCCATTGCCTGCCGAGGGACGACCGCTGTTAAGAAAAAACCTTTTTTTCTATATTTTTTTGCGACGTTGCCTTGACCAGGCCTTGAACCCAGGTGCTGCGAAGTGGAAGCGCGCACTACCTACCACTACGCCACAGCGGCCGACAAGTTTTGACGTAGAATACGTCTTACCTTACGATATGGAGGCTATGCTGAAATGTTGTAGTTGTAATTTTTAGAGCTTCACGAAAACGCTTATTGCACGAGAACTAATGAAGCTATTCCAAAGAAAAATGCGGCATTTCAAAGATAAAATTCCAAACCTATCGACAGATATATTTCTGTAACTAACCGATTCGGTGTCTGTCCTATAAACAATGGTAAATATTGCCCTATTTTGGGGTCAATTTTGAGCCTTTAAAGTGCTCCAACAGCTTTTGATTTACAGATATAACTTTCATTTTCGAGATATAGATTGTTTGGAGCAATAGAAATATTATCGTGTACAGATTTTATATAAATTCAACAAATATTGAGCATTTTAAGGCAAAAATTTTTTGAAAATATTTGCAATTTTTTTTTATTACCAAAATGCTCGAAAACCGCTCGAATGATTTGGTTTTTATTTTCTTTAATCAAAAACTCAAGAGCTTTCCTTTCATTTGGTATATGGGAAGTATTGGTTGATATCTTCTAAGTATGTTTATTTGATTCAAATATATGGGCATAAATGATTTCCCATACAAAATCACTTCGTCATCATTTTGCAAACACGTGCATGCGTTGGAAGCAGTGTTGCCAGAACTTTTTGGGCCGACCGGCTAGATTGGCAAAAAAAGCGGCTAAAAACGGCTAAAATGTTTTAGTGAAAATTCACATGCTTTATTTAAATAAATCGCAAGAAACGAAAGACTAGTTAACACCATTAATTTATATCGAGTGTATATTCCTCATCATCAAATGAATTATTCAAATGATTTATTTAATTTAAGAGATCGTCATCTACAGTAAAATTATGGCAGCATTTTTCTTCACGTTTTAAACCGTATCTTATATATAAAATAGCGTTTAACGTTTTAACGCACATTGGCTTTCTTTGCTTAGTTTTTATCATATTCATTGAACTAAATATTCGCTCTACTTCTGCATTACTTATAGGCAAAACAAGAAAACTAAAAACTAGGTTGCAAAGGTCAGCAAAAGGGTTTTCTCCTAGGGCATTTCGAAATTGATAAACTTCGGCCCAAAATTTTACAGTTGAGTCTAAATTACTCCAGGTATGTAACGTTAACCGTTGCCATTGCATCTCTATGGATGTTATTTCGTCGGCATTATATTTGTGGTTTTGTTGCTGTAGTTGAACAAATACTTTTGGTTTAATTACTCTTAATGCATTTCCAACCGAAAAAAGTCAATTTTTTTTAGTGTGGCAATATTTGTAGGGAGGCGTTGGCGTAATTCCTTTATTAAAGTGATAATAAAATAGCGACCATTTTCTCGAATTATTTTCTCGGCTTCGTGGTCAAAAGCGTTTGTGCTTACTTTTGTTTTTAAATACTCTTCAAAACTGTGATAAAACTGAGGAAATGAAGCAAGGTATGGTTCCAACGGGGAGCATATAGGATCAAATGTGTCCGCACTAATAACCACTAGGGAGCATAGATGCGAAAGTAAAACATTGAGTTCATTAAAAATCTTCATTGGGTCTGCATTATTGCTTTCGAACAACTTGTTAACTTTTTGCACCTGAAAATTAGGCAAATAGTAAAATCGGCTAAAAACGGCTAACTTTTTTTTACAAACCGGCTAACAAATCGGCTGCCGGCTAGATCGAATTTTCTCCGGCTAGTTGCTATCAAAACCGGCTAAACCTAGCCGGAAAACGGTAAAATGGCAACGCTGGTTGGAAGTGAGGGAAGGAGATAAAAAGTATGTACATATGTACATATGTGTGCCTAAGTACATATTTCGGCTTTTAATAAACGGAAGGCGCAATATTTACAATTAAATTACAACCTAATCGCAGCGTACGTGCATATGTAAATACATACATACGTACATATGTTTATTGCAGTTGATGTGGATTTTTTAGTAATCTATGTATGTACATATGTATGTCAATACATATTATATACATATGTACATATATATATGTATGAACACATGCATAATACGCGAAAACTTTTTGAAGTGAAACAACACTTAGAAAAAGACCAATCCAAGAATAAAAGTAAAGGTGAGTACGTACATACATAGATAAAGAAAAGGATAAGGGCAAAGGCAAATATAAAAACAAAACCAAAGTTGCGTAAAGATAAAAGCAAAAATGAAGACCAAGATAAATTTAAACACTTTACTTATATAAGGGCAAAGATGAAGGGGAATATGTATATGAAGAATATGATAAACAAATAAAAAGAAAGATAAATATAAAGGAAAAGATGAGGATGAGGATACCGATAAAAGTATAGGTGAAGATAAAGGAAGAAAGATTAAAATAAAGGTATTTGCAAAGGAAAGGATATAGATGGAGGCACATAGACTCAATCTGGTAACTGTTTCGGGAGTTTAGAGATTTTTGGGATTCTCGGAACTTATCGATATAATGATCGATATATTTATTGATTTTGTTATCGATATTTTTATGGATTTTGTTATAGATTTTTTGATCGACATTTTTATCGATTTTGC
>NW_023458562.1:9075694-9156837 GCF_013731165.1 Rhagoletis pomonella | reverse complement strand
TTTTGTTATTGATATTTTAAATAATTGTGTTAACGGTTTTGCTATCGATACTATTATCGCTTTTGTTATCGATATTGTTACTGCTTTTGCTCTCGATATTTTCGCAACTTATCGATATAATAATATACATAGATATTTTTATCGATATTTTTTATCGATTTTGGTATCGGTTGTTTTATCGATTTTGTTATAAATTTTTTGTCGATCTTGTTATCGATTTTGCTATCGATTTTGTCATCGATCTATTTATCGATTTTGTTGTTGATATTTTTATCGGTTTTGACATCAATATTTTTATCGGTTTTATTACCGATATTTTTATAGATTTTGCTATCGATATTGTTACCGCTTTTGTTATCGATATTCTTATCGGTTTTATTATCGATATTTTTATCGATTTTGCTATCGATATTGTTATCGGTTTTGTTATTGATGTTTTTATCGATCTTGTTATCGATTTTGTTAGTGGGTTTGTAATCGATTTTGTTATCGAGTTTGTTATCGATTTTGTAGTTGATTTTTTGTAATCGATTTTGAAATCGATTTAGCCATTGATTTTGGTATCGATATTTTTATCGGGTTTGTTACCGATATTTTTATCGATTTTTTTATCGATATTTTCATCGATTTTTTTGTCGACGTTTTTATCGAATTTGCTAATGATATTATTATCCCTTTTGTTATCGATATTTTTTTTTCTTAGTGTGTGCTTTCGTTTTTGACTTGGATATGCTCTTTTAACGTTTAAATTTAGCGGCTGTATCTCACATACAGCCTGCAGACTAAGACGAAGGCGCTGGACTGTTCCTTTTTTAGCTCATAAAAGTTTTTTAGCTCATAACATTTTAGTGTCTCAAAGTGCAGCTAAGAACTCCCGTTAATTTTAAATAAAATAAAATATTAAGCGAAAATTGATAATCTCCGGTTTAAACTGTTTTTAACTATATAAAATATTTTCACCAAAATGAAAAACTTGACCTTTTTTGTAGTCTCGGGTACAAGGTGTCCTAGTAAATGCCCCTCTCTTTGACTCCGACATTTTGAGAACGGTTGCTCTTGTGTAAGTAAAAAGGTACTTGAAGCTAATAATAAAAACTTCAAGCTTAAACTAGTTTTAAGGTGAATAAAAATTTTAGTTAAAGCTAGTGTTTTTGTAGCCTAGCACAACCCAGCGTTTGATATTAATAAATAATAATAATAATAGATTGGCGCTTACACATATGTTAGTGTTTGGCCGAGCTTCTCCTCCGATTTGTGGTGGGGAGGGACCTAAAGTTTTACGCCGACTCCGAACGGCGATTGTATTTTTATGAGAAGCTGTTTTTCATGGCAGAAAAACACTCGGAGGTTTGCCATTGCTTGCCGAGGGGCGACCGCTGTTAATAAAAAACATTTTTTCTATATTGTTTTATATTTGCGATGTTGCTTTGACCTGGGCTTGAACTCAGGCCCTGCGGTGTGGAAGCGCGCACTGCTTACCACTAGACCACAGCGGGCGCTGTGTGAATGAAATCTGGTGTAAGTACATAAAATTACAAAGTTTAAATTTTTTAATACCCAACCGCACTTATGCACAAGGGTACTATAACTTTGTGCACATAACGGTTGTTTGTAACCGCCAAAATGAATCGAGGCAGATATAGACAGATGTATACATGCTCAGGATGAAAAAATAAATAAATTGATTAACCCGTGACTGTCTGTCCGTCTGTGCATACGATAACTCGAGTAAAAATTGAGTTATCTTATAGGGCTTTCGCACGAGGCGATTTTTCAGGCAACTTTTAGTTGAAAGCAAAAATCGCCTCGTCCGAACGGCCTTTCAACTAATCGCTTTCAACAAAGTTGGTCGCCAGCCAACTTTGAGCTCGTTCAACTTTTTTTCCTTGCAACCCTGTGTTTGTTTACATTCTGTATCAGTGTTGGGAAATGAAATGAAATTTACTTTTCGGCTATAAATTGTATACACTTTTTAATTCGCTCATATATTTTCTTAGTACATTCCCTTCAAGACCAATGATTTTATGGTATTCATGAGAAAGTTTTATTATTTATGTACAAACGTTTACGTATTTTACACTTTTACAAATTGATTCCACGTGCACATGTACTGCATTTAACGCAAATATGTATGCACACATTTTCAGGTATACATCTTAACAAAATGCATATTTAAGTTATTATTAATGGATAAAAGAGACATTTTCTTTGGATTCAGTACTAAAATTTGACATTTTAATAGCATTTCAGGTGCTTATCAAAACTTTGCGACAAGATTTGACCATTTATCTTAATATTATTCAATTTTAGTTTTTGTTTGTAAAAATACGGTTTATATTTTAAGAAAAGCCGTACAAATCTAAGGTTCAAACTTTGTGCAACATTAAAAAAAACAACTCACTTTCGTAAAAATTTCGAGCTTTTTAATTCGATTTCCTAGATTTATTTTGAGCGTGCGGTTTTTTACCCCATTAAATTTTAATATAATTAAGTTTTTTAAGATTTCTTTGATGATGGTGTTGCTAATTTTCTCCATATAAAAAAATCGTCGAACACACTTCGTATAGAAGAAAATGGCTGACATCGTCGACAAAAAAATTGCCACGTTCAACGGTAAGTCCCAGCTACTTTAAACTTGCACTTTATTATACTAAAATTGAATGGGCTAAAAACTAAAGAATATTAATAAAGCTCGAAATTTTTACGAAAGTATGTTGGTTTTTGGATGTTTCGCCAAGATTTTATCTTGGGTTTATACAGTTTTTCTTAAAGAATACATTATATTTTATAAACAGATAATTAAAATTAAAGAATAATAAAATAAATAGTAAAATCTTGTCAATATGTGAGTGCCGTAAAGGTATTATATTTAAGAAAACCTCTCCTTATAACTAACGAAGACTTTGTTTCTATATGAAGCTGACTTCAAAATTTTGTTTTAATAAAGCTTAGCATCGAAAAGTTTCTTTTAAAATTTGCCTAGGATATATATGTTATACTGGTTGGTTCAAGCCATTTTTCAAAACTTACAAAGGTAAATACCAACAGGCGAACAAAAGAGACTACAAAAAATTTCTTGCTGTGTATTTTCAGAGCTATATATTTTTAGTATTCATTAAAAAATTGTACTAAAAAGTACTGCGTAGTAGGAAAGTATATTGTAAATGAAATTGTATCAAACAAGTGCAATTGTATCAAAAATGCCAACACTGTTCTGTATACATACTTTTTTTCTTTTTTACTTTTTTACTCTTATTTTATCTCTCAGCTTCGCTAAAAGCACTTCTACCAACGCTTGGCTTACCAAGTTTACGCCAACTCATAAAATTTTGCGATTTAAATTCATTTTCAATAATGTAAATAACAATTCGTGTTGAATCAAAAATCGCCTCGTCTGAATAGGGTGGACAACTTTTTCACTTTCACCTTCTCATTCAACTTCGTATTCAACTTTTGTTGCCTGTAAAATCGCCTCGTGCGAATGCCCTATTAGCGAAACTTGGTACGCATACTTCTTTTTAACCAAGGACAGCATGGTATTGATAATGGGCAACGTCTGAAAAAAAAACGACGCCTACCTCATATATAACGGTAATAGCAAACAGCTGCAAATTTTGAAAATCGGACAATAATTACGACCAAATCCCATGAAACGGTAATTTATAGAAATACGAAATCTTCGATAAAAGGGTAACTACCACGGCTGCCAACCGTACCGTTTTCGGCGGGACAGTGCCGGATATAAGAGCTATGTCCCGATACAAGACATGCCGGGACGCAAAATATCCCGGTTTTTGGTACACTCAGAAAAAGGTTTAGTTATAATTACCAAGATTTGGTTTTAGTGACCAAGTGGCATAGTTGGATATGGCGAAATAAATATCTAGTTCTCGAAGGTCTGCAATTTACTTGAGACTTCTAGTTGGGACAAATGTATATTTGTTAATAATTACAAAACGACTACCTTGAGTGGACAATATTGTTACCTGAATAAAATCATTGTTGAGCAAATATAAACAATGCTTTGGTTGATAGAAGTTTTTAATTAATTTTGTGATCTTGCTGTAGACTTGAATCAGCTCACCGTTTATTGTTGGAAAAAAAGTTTCAGTTTGACACAAATAAAAATTTACTCGATGGTTGTTGTGTTTACTTTCTTGTTTTATTTGCATTTATTAGGCATAAAAAATACATACATATTTACTAGGGCTGTGCGATTAATTGATTATTCAAAATTTTAGTTAATCATAAAGTAAATAACTCAATTATTCGATTAATTGGAAATTATGATTACTCAAAAGTTCAATTACTCGAGTAACCAAGATTTTGATTAACCAAAAACAAAAAGATATGAGTAATTTGCTTTATGATTAATCAACATTATGAGTAAAATGAGTGAACAACATTTCAGAGTACTGTTTACATATAAAGCAGTTGAAGTTCCTTGATACTTTGAAAACAACGTTTCCGTTTTCAAAAAATAATTTTTTCATGTACAGAATGTAAGAAAGAAAATAAGCATTTTCCAAAGCAAACTCATTTAACGAGCAAAATTATTATTTTTTGAGTAATCATATATCAAGTAACTCGATTAATCGTCGTTTTGAGTAATCAAAATCTTGATTAATCGAGTAATTGATTAACCGGAAAACTGATTAACCACCTTGGTCGAGTAATCGAATAATCGCACAGCCCTAATATTTACATAAATGTGACCTGGTCTACGGAAAGGGGGCTTAGGTGTCAAAAAATCAATTTTCACTTTTTGGTTGATTCGGATGGAAGATGAGATGCTTTTTCACGTGGTGAAAAGCAGAAAATCCTAACTTGCTTAGAAGTGTACTAAAAATGTAGACAAAGAAGAGTAAAAATACGACAAAACACACTAGCAACTTACACGATGAACTATAATAATATTCCGACCAACAACAACACTTACTGGACCAACAACAACACTTACTGGACCAACAACAACACTTACTGGACGTCCGGCGCGGAGAACAATTAACGAGATAATGAGAAACTGACGAAACGAGTTGCTTACTTTTAACAGCTTTTTCACAGAAAACTAGTTTTCGCACGTAAGCTCCCTTTTCGTAGACCAGGTCACAAATAGTTACTAGTGTAAATAATACATATGTATATGGTGGTAAGAATTTCCTAAAAAGAAACGATGAAACAGGAGCAGTTGTGCGAAAACCCGGGTCAATATCTGCTGGAAGTGCTGGTTTAGGTATACTGCTTTGCTTTTTCCTTGGGTAAATAGATACTTTCGAACCACCAAAACAACTCGCGGCGATGGCAAAACTGAAACTGAGACAAACAAGTCTGGGCATGTAATAGCAGCACACATTTTCTCTCTCCACCTAGCGAAGTGATCGATATGCCATAGCTTACTGAGCGTCAGTGTTGCCAGAATAATTTTGTACCTCATCCCCAAATCGGGCTGCAGTTATCCCCAAAAAATCCCCATTTTTCTTTTAAATCCCCATTTAAATCCCCTTTAGTAAGGAATAAAAAAGCATGTATTCACATTTGTGCTAGTTCATTTTAATCCAGTTTTCATTTTAACACAGTTTTAATTTTAACACAGTTTTCATTTTATTACAGTTTTGAATACTTTTCCCTACAGATTTTCACAAATTTATATATGTATATGTACATACGTACATATGTACATATATGCATGAGGTCATTTGGTTATACGTACAACTATGGTCAGAGGTTTAGTACCAAAATTCAAAGTTATATGTTTTTACAACATTTGTTTATTTATTTATTTTTACTAATTTTCTTTTAAAATATAATTCAATCTACAACAGAAACAGCATAAATAAAAGTTTAAAATCAAAAAGTAATCAAACTTTTTTAGTGTAATAAAGTACAAGTCTCAAATAGCTAAAGAATACCGTTTATTTTATAGAATTTCTTTCGTGGAGGTTGTTGCGAAAATTGTTTGTTCAGTGAAAGCCAATCAAAGCAGACATCTGTGCCGAATAATGCTTTGACGGCGTTAGGAAAACCTTACAAACATATCGGGCAAAAAGTATGTACTAATAAAATCTTTATTGGAGAAATTTTTATGGGCAGCCAGAAAAATATATGTTTTAATTTCAATATCAAAGTTTTAAACCAAACAAAAATCTCCATAAAATCCCCACATCCCCAAACGAAAAAATCTATCCCCAAATGGTTTCATAAATCCCCAAAATGGGGCGAAATCCTCACATCTGACAACTTTGGTGAGCGTTCTGTGACCACACGCCCATATACAAACAGCAGTAGTGGAGCAATGATTTCCACGCACACAGTCTCATTCATAGAATCGTTTTTATGCAATGGTCGGCATACTAGCGCATTCAAACGATTCAATAAGTGTGACTGTGTGCATTGCTCAGCTGGTGCTCTCCGTATGTAAAACACCCATCTGATCAAAGAGCGCTCAGCATTATTTAGGGGTGGCTCACAAGCATGAATATGTTCCGCTCTCAAACCAAATCGTGGTTGCCTCAACTAAGATTTGGTAACTATGACTAACCATGCGTTGAAAGAAATCTTATCTGTATTTGCAGAGCTTAATGACATCCTTTTATGAACCATACGTTAAGTTGAATGGAATTTGTAGAAATATGCTTCATAAAAATATTTATTAGTATTTACCAAAACCTTCAACTAAATTAGCGATTTGGTACAACCTAGATGAATATTAGAAGCTTTAATATATTTAGTTATAATTACCAGCCCATGGTAATAGTTCCCATTCCTTGGTAACAGTTCCCAAATATAGTCAAAATTCGGGAACTAAATATCTTTAGTTGTCCAAACTAATCCTTTTTCTCAATGTAAGAAAATAAATAGATATCTCGTTGTAACGGGTGATTTTTTTGAGGTTAGGATTTTCATGCATTAGTATTTGACAGATCACGTGGGATTTCAGACATGGTGTCAAAGAGAAAGATGCTCAGTATGCTTTGACATTTCATCATGAATAGACTTACTAACGAGCAACGCTTGCAAATCATTGAATTTTATTACCAAAATCAGTGTTCGGTTCGAAATGTGTTTCGCGCTTTTTTATCGACAAATTTTGTTCAGCGATGAGGCTCATTTCTGGTTGAATGGCTTCGTAAATAAGCAAAATTGCCGCATTTGGAGTGAAGAGCAACCAGAAGCCGTTCAAGAACTGCCCATGCATCCCGAAAAATGCACTGTTTGGTGTGGTTTGTACGCTGGTGGAATCATTGGACCGTATTTTTTCAAAGATGCTGTTGGACGCAACGTTACGGTGAATGGCGATCGCTATCGTTCGATGCTAACAAACTTTTTGTTGCCAAAAATGGAAGAACTGAACTTGGTTGACATGTGGTTTCAACAAGATGGCGCTACATGCCACACAGCTCGCGATTCTATGGCCATTTTGAGGGAAAACTTCGGAGAACAATTCATCTCAAGAAATGGACCGGTAAGTTGGCCACCAAGATCATGCGATTTGACGCCTTTAGACTATTTTTTGTGGGGCTACGTCAAGTCTAAAGTCTACAGAAATAAGCCAGCAACTATTCCAGCTTTGGAAGACAACATTTCCGAAGAAATTCGGGCTATTCCGGCCGAAATGCTCGAAAAAGTTGCCCAAAATTGGACTTTCCGAATGGACCACCTAAGACGCAGCCGCGGTCAACATTTAAATGAAATTATCTTCAAAAAGTAAATGTCATGGACCAATCTAACGTTTCAAATAAAGAACCGATGAGATTTTGCAAATTTTATGCGTTTTTTTTAAAAAAAAAGGTATCAAGCTCTTAAAAAATCACCCGTTATAAAACTCGTATAATATGTATACGCCGTGCAGTAAAACCCGCTTAAATACCTCACGGAAAAGGTCAGCTTTTTGAGGTACTTACATAAAACATGAACATTTAATAAAGTAAATCTAGTTTAAAACCAAGAGCGTACACTGAGAAAAGGGTTTAGTTACTTCAACTAAATATGTTTTTCTCAACTCATGACTTGGTTATTGTTACATTATTTGGTCATAGTTATCAAATCATGTGTTGAAAGGAATATATTTCGCCGACTTTTCTCTGAGTGTAGCGTTATTTAAACAAATAAACATAAGACGAAGCAATGTTATGTAATTTTTTCAATAATTCAATTCTTTAAAAAGCCATTGATTATACATATTCAGGGAACGGATTTTATGGAAATTGCCTTTTTTTCTGCTAAAGAGATAGAGTATATTCGACTAAGAATGTCCACGATTTAGCTTTCCCTGATTCCATATATACACATTTGATGTTGCCTTTTTTAAGATATTTGCCTTTTTTCCCCTTTTCTACCTTTAAAAAAGTGATATATACACATGCCCATGCGGCTTATAGAAGCGCAGGGACTTCTTGCCAAATTGGTGTTGGAAAAATTCAAAGCCGTTTTCTCAGCTAACGTAGGCTTGGAGACTATAAGGGGTGTGGATAAAATGGCAAAGAGCGAGGAAAACGCCATTATTCCTGATTATATGAACGTTTCAAACGTTCCATAATTAGATTGGGCTCCACTTGTATCAACTTGCGTCGAGCGCACATTTAGTACATTCAAAGCTTTTCTTCGCGAAAATCGAATGAAAATGCTGCCAGAAAATTTCAAAATGCATCTTGTGGTTCAATGTTACTACAACTATACAGATTAAAGTTTTATGAGTTAGAAACTCGAAAGGATAAAATAGTCCAAGATTCAAAGTACACATTTTTCATACAATGAATCTAGTTCATAGTTGTTCTATTTTTACTTGTAATATAAACATTTCTAAAATAAATGTATTTTTTGATTGTTCTTCGTATTTTCTGTCTTTTTTAGTGCCTTATTTTGCTTTTTTTGCAATACCTAGTGCCTTTTCCTGCCTTTTTCGCTATTTTGTTTTGACTTTTTTGCAATACCTAGTGCCTTTTCCAGCCTTTTTCGCTATTTTATTTTGCCTTTTCCAGCCTATTTCGTTATTTGATTTTGCCTTTTTTATAGGTTTTTAGGTCCTAAAAATCCGTTCCCTGCTCATTACTAATATATATGATGCTTTTAATGTATTTTGTACACCCCTTTTACCCTGAGAACTGATTTAGCTCTTGTGTAGTACTTGCTGGCTCTTTGACGGCTTTAAGAGACAAAAATCTGCCCATCCCTGATCTAGAACATGCTTCTAATTTCAAGGACTAACGAACTGGTACCATCATTTTTTTTACGAACACTGATGTCCAAGTAAATCTTTCATAAGTTTTTAAGCGACTTTTGCATTTCCCGCATAAACGAAGTGCTGCCAACAAATACACGCACTTGTGTTTGAAAATGATTCTGGCTTTTTTTAGGTCCCGAAAATCCCGGGATTCTTGGCAAGTAATCCCGGGTTTTCGAGATTTGTAATTTGACCTGACGGCAATAATAAAAACTCCTTTTCTTGACCAGTATTGGCTATATATCTTTTTTTTATGTAA
This sequence comes from Rhagoletis pomonella, assembly GCF_013731165.1. NCBI lineage: Eukaryota > Metazoa > Arthropoda > Insecta > Diptera > Tephritidae > Rhagoletis > Rhagoletis pomonella. The sequence goes on along the minus strand of NW_023458562.1, from coordinate 9,147,358 downwards.
TAATTGTAAGGTTATGTTACCTGCATACAGATCCGCCCTTCGGCTGTTCAGTAAAACTCACGTGTTAACGCTAGGAGTGGTTTATTCAGACTATATGATAGTGAGGAAGTAATACAAGGAATAAAGATACGTAAGTGAATACAAGTGGGTTGCCACATTTCTCACAATTCTCCCTCTCAATCCAATTGTTTCTTATATAATTTTACATATTGCTTAGTTTTAGATGCAGTTGTTTTGTACAACAAAAATTTTATTAATTATCTTCCAAACCATTTCTCACAAAAACTTTAATAAGGTAAACCATTGAATTTTAATTATATTGTTAGACCTGATAATTTACAACCATTTTGATGTTTAATTTTCTTCAAATATTTGGTTATTACATCTGCTGCATTTGTTTCAGTGCTTACAAAATTAATTTCGATTTCACCTTTTTCATACACTTCACGAGCATAATGGAATCTTAAATCTATTGCTGCGTTTGTGTACCATAAGGTTCTTCAGCAGGAACTATGCGCTTTGATTGTCACAAAACATCTTCGTTTACACAGTCGTCGTACCCCATTTCACGCAGCAACGCACGAATAAAAACAACATCTTTCGCCCGTTGGTATAGAGCTGCATATTCTGCCTCCATGGTACGGAGGGAAACGATGGACTGTTTTCTGGATTCCCAAGAAATCAGACCGTTGGACATGAAAACTACTTAGCCGGTGTAAGATTTGCGATCAGCTACGTCGCCAGCCCAGTCAGAGTCGGTAAAGCAAATCAAACTGCCGTCTGTAGCAGTATAGGAGATTTTCGTCGCCGTCGTATGTTTCAAATGTCGTAAAATATGTTTCGCAGCCTTAAAATGTTCTTCGTGTGGATGGTTGGTCTATAAATCACTGCTAAATACATTAACCCTCCGATCAAACTTTGATAACGCTTAGCATCGATGTCATTACACTGTTTGTTGCACTTTGTTAACATAGTGACATCTACCCATGGTGTTGCTACAGGTTTGCACGACTCCATACCCCATATATTTAGAAGTTGTCTCACATAACGCTCTTGATGAATGGATATAGCGCCACTAGATGTATCTCTTTCTATTTCCAAACCCAAATAGAGGGATGCCGGCCCACGATCCACAACCTGGACATGTTCGCCTAACTCTTTTAGAACTTGTTGTGTAAGTTTAATGTTAGAGCTAGCTAAAAGGCACATACTTCCACGCTCCCTCTTAAAATATAGACAACTATCCGGTTGACACCGTTTGAAGCCCATAGTCGTCAGAATATCGGAAACTTTTCTGTTCCACTCGCCGCCTTCTTGTTTGAGACCATAAAGAGGTTTACGTAGCTTACACACTTTATTGGAGTACTTCGTATTCTTGAACGTAAGTGGTTGCAACATATAAATTTCATCGGCCAAATCACCATTTAAATACGTGGCCACTACATCCACATGGTTGACTGCGAGCTAGTACTTTGTTACTAAAAGCCGAATTGTCGAATGCCGTACAACGGGAGCGTAAGTCTCGTTGTAATAGACGTTAAGCTTTTGTGAGCACCCTTGTGCTACCAATTACGCCTTGTATTTTTCAATTCCACCATTTGCTACCATCTCGCACCATCTTTGGTCTGCCTCGACCTCTTTTCCGCGTAACTACTGGATCACTCCCTTCGTCTAACGAATACTCCTCCCCGTCGTCGTCTTCGAGCTGCGCCTGAACCACTCCTTCACCTTCATCACCACTTGCACTGCGGACTTCGTCGTCTGATTTTGATGACACTATTGGCTCATAATAAAAAGGCACTTCTACGCTTAAGTCTTCCTCTAGTAATTGTTCAAATTACCCTTCGAAAAATATACAGTCACGAGCAATAACTATGTTTCGCTTTGTTGGGTCGTAAAGCCTGTAGCCTTTAGAATTTTCGGCATAACCACTTATTTTAATTTCACACCCTTTGCGTCGATCTTGCCACCTTTATGTGGATCTTTCTTTAACGCCACTACGTCACAGCCAAAAATTCTTAAATATGACACTGAAGGTGTTTACCCTACCACACCTGATAAGGGGGTCACTCAGTACTTTCGTTACTGTTCTGTTGCGCAGGTATACAGCAGTATTAATTGCTTCACCCCAGAAGTATTGAGGTATTCCGGAGTCCTGTATCAAACAACGCGCCACTTCCAGTTCTATTTGCTCTCTCAGCCACGCAATTCTGCTGTGGTGAGTAGCCAACTGAAGTTTGGTGAACAATACCCTTTTCACTAAAGTACTTCTTAAATGCTGCATTAGTAAATTCATTACCATTGTCACTTCTCACACATTTTATTTTGCGGGCTATCTTTGTCTCCGCGGTCACAGCAAAATGTTTAAATGCATTAAACGCATCAGATTTATTTTTACAGAAATTTACAGTCATATAGCGCGAAAAATCATCGATGAAGTAAAACGCACCACCAAGGTATTTTACCGCAAAGGTCGGTATGAATCAAATCCAACGCCTGTTTGGAAAGCACTTTCCCATATCCGCTATATGGCAAGCTGTGGATTTTACAAATGGCACAAGTCATACACTGAAAATTTTGAAAATCCGTCACGTTTAGTCCTCGCACTAAATTTTTGTTGGACAACGCACGTAAATCGTTCATGTTCACGTGCCCGAATCTTTTGTGTCATTTTTCTGAGTCTTCCGTTTCCACTATCACGTTTACGTTTTCCACCGCTTTCCTCACTGTTATTTTAACAAAAAATACACCGCCGACTAGCTTCGCTCTCACCATGTCTTCACCTCTTGCTGTCTTTACTATCGCGCCTTCTTTCGAGAATTTTACCGTATGCCCATATTCAAGGGCTTTCCCAATCGAAAATAAATTTGAGGTTAATTCTGGAACATACCATACGTTATGTAACTTGAGATTCATAAACTCAATTTTCAGGCTCACAGACCCTATTCCTTCTGCATAAATCATTTTATCGGATGCAAGCACTATTTCTTGCCTTTGGCTCAATTTCATTAAAGTAACTTTTATGCATGCACATGTGCGAACTAGCACCACTGTCCAAAATCCACGTTTCGCGATTGTTCAGCGTTTCTTCAAACAATCAGCAAGCCTTTTCATTGGCGCTCTCTTTAGACACAGAAACTTTGCACTGCGAGCGTATATGGCCCTTTTTCTACATTTATAACACACTTTATTCGAACGAGTATTTTCGATTCGCTTCGCACCGAACTTTCTGGACTTATTGTTAGCCAGAAAAACCTTTTCGTCAGTAGCCACCACGGTTTTATCATTTTGACGAATTTCGGTCTCCAAAATTTTAGATACTAACACGTAAATTTTCGGTAAAGTGTCCCGGCTTTCAATAGCCACCACATAATTTTCCATCTTCTCGGGGAGACTACAAAGCAACAGTATCGATGCAAAATCGTCAGGTACGATGACTCCGACTTCTTTTAGTTCATCAACGATTGAACAAAACTCATTAACACGCTTCGCGAACTTGTCCTGCATGGTAACCTTGAAGTGTATCAACTTCTTGAATAAAGCAACTTTACGCCCGGCACTGTCTGTACCTGTTCCTTTGAGGTTATACAACCTTTTATATGAATAAGTTCACTAGGTTTTATACACAAGGTGATTACTGCCAGCGCTTTCTAATCGTTCTTCATCCAAAGAGCCTTTGCCCTTTCCTCATCAGGACAGTCGCTGATGATCACGTCCCACAAATCGAGTGTAATTAACAGGCTTTTCACTTGTGCCGACCATGTCGCGTAATTATCCGCGGAAAGCTTTTCAATATTCGCAATCGCGCTCATTTTGTCTGAATTTTTACCGAATTTACCGAAATTAAATCAACTTGTCCACGTGCACTGGACCCATAACCATTGTAAGGTTAATGTTACCTGCATACAAATCCGCCCTTCGACTGTAGAGTAAAACGCACGTGTTAACGCTAAGAATGGTTTATTCAGACTATATGATAGTGAGGAAGTAATACAAAGAATAAAGATACGTAAGTGAATACAAGTGAGTTGCCATATTTCTTACAATAATTAATATATTTTTATAAATGTCTAGCTCATTATATGTGCATATAACACCTTGCGATAGTAAATTTTGGGCCAAATATAGTAAAATTGCGTTTTTGTATTTTCACTCTGACGTCAGTAATTCAAAAATGATTTTAAAAATTCAGTGAAATGTGCTTAGAGAAGAAGTATGGACATCAAATTAAAGAGGAAATTCTGAAGAATTAAATCAAATTCAATTTTTTGGTGCATGAGGACTTGTAAGTACTAAAAATATCCTTTTAAATTCTTATCCTTGAAATTGAAAAAAATTATATTTTAAGGACTTATATAAACTCGATAACATCCTCGAATTTCGTCCTTCTAACTTTATCAAAATAAAAAACTACCTATTCGTACTTGTGAATCCAAAAAATTTTAATTTTTTTATATTCTAAAGTAATTTCCTCTTTCATTTAGTACCCATATTTTTATTCTATATTGAATTTTTTTAACAATTTTTGGAATTAATCATGTTTTTGAAATTACAAAGTCCTTTGAAATAAATCCTGACGTCAGTGAGAAAAAATAAAAATGCCTCTTTAAATTAAACAGTAGGTTTCAAACCCATTTATTTATTATTTATTTTATAGTAGGAGAGATAGAAGCAATATTTCCGATTAAAGTTGTTGAAAAGTAATGAACTAAATGAAAGGATATGCATCTCTGCATATGCAATAAGTTTTTTTTCCTTGAGTGGGGTTGCCACCTATTTAAAAATTATGTAGGGCATTTTTTGTTAATGACATTAGATTTGCACAGTTCATTCGATTTAAAACAAGTAATTTTTAGCAATAAAAAAACGACTTAAAAAAATATATATATATACATATTTCATGATCCAATGATCGGATCTAAACCAGATTAGTGTGGGAGCACCCATGATAAAAACATAGGAAGGTAGAACCGCTGAGAGGAATTTTTCAAATTCTTGACGTTTGCAAACAATTTAATTTTCAAATTTTACACACAAACTCAGATTTCAATTTTCAATCTCAAACAACAACAACTTTGAACAATTCCTTTTTTTTACTCTCAATTTTATACGATTTTAAAATGTTGGCAAACTTCCAAAAAAAATCATGGCCGACGCATTGAGAGAACGGTTTTACCTTACTATGTTTTCACCATGGGACCAGCTATGAGACACTACCTTTCCGATGCAAAAAGAATTATCGAAATCAGTTGACGTGGTCCAAAGTTATGCGGTAACATACGTAAAAAAACAAGTAAGAAATTTTAAATTCGGGCGGAGCCGAACATTAAATACCCGGCGCAAGTATTAAATATATGATTTTCACCTTTCCAAAAGCTACCGCTACATGCTAAGCCGGGGTGTGTAAATTACCGTCCTTATATTTCAAAATATTGAAGTTTCCAGCATTTCTAAAATTTACCGTTACATGAAAAGGGGCCGTAATTTTAGTCCGATTTCAATAATTATCAACGTTTTGCTTCTATGTGGCAAGCACAATAACCATACCGAGTTTGGTACAAATTGGTAGAACGGTTACCGAGATATATATATGTGATCATAAGTGGGCGGTGCCACGCCCATTTTCCAAAATTTTATCATAAACGTATTTCTTGGTAAAGAATTGTTACAAGCATCAATTTTGAATAAATTAGCTTAAATATTTACTGATTTATCGAAGATTTCGTATTTCTCTAAATTACCGTTATATAGGATGTGGGCGTGGTTATTGTCCGATTTTAAAAAATTTTGGCCATTTGGTATGCTATAGCAAGGCTAACAACTGTGCCAAGTTTGGAAGAAATTGGTGGAGCGGTTACCAAGATATACACATGTAACCATATGTGGGCGTGGCTACGCCCATTTTCCAAAAATGTATAAGATTCTTATTTCTCGTCTAAAACTTATTGTAAATATCAAGTTTGAGTGCATAATTTTCAGTAGTTACTAAAATATCGCAGTTTTCGTATTTCTGAAAATTACCGTTATATGGGAGGAAGGCGTGGTTATTGCCCGATTTTGCCCATTTTCAATACCATCCGTTCTGCGCCAAAAATAAGTGCACGTAATAAGTTTGGTTAAGATATCTCAATTTTTACTCGAGTTATCGTGTGCACAGACGGACGGACTGACAGTCACCGCTTAATCGATTTCTCTTTTCATCCTGATCATTTATGTATACATTTGTCTATATCTATCTCGATTCGTTTTGCCTGTTACAAACAACCGTTATGTGAACAAAGTTATAATACCCTTGTGCAAAAGTGAGTATTTAGTACAAATATTCAATTCAGCATAAATTAAAGGAGACAAACCATACATTCCGTTTATCTGCCTATTCGCTTACCTGTTTTAGAATAGCGCCACTTTTCCGGGAGAATACTTATTTCGGAAGGAGATTTATTCATTATGAATGAACATTTTTCGTTTAACAGCATCGCGGGATAAAAAAAAACGATTTAATCTTTCCGCTTTGAAATGGTTATCCGGGTGATATACATAAGTGATGAATACATATGTATCCCCCTTTTAAAAATTCATTTATACATACTTTACTCTAAATAACTCCCATATATATGTATGTCTGCATACCCAATTTCAAGTTCATGTGAATTATGGTTCCCAATTTATGGCTGATTAAAAATTCCACGCCTATGCCCCACGTTCCCTTTTCCATTCCCTTTTCCTTTACTATAAGTTCATCATATTTCACGCCTGTGGAATGTGCCACGCCCTTTTCAAAAACTCATTTGTATATACCTTACTATAAGCACCTACCGTAGATACGTCTGCATACTAAATTTCAATTTCATGTGACATATGGCACCGAAGTTATAGCTGATAAAAATGTTCACGCCTATGGGATATTCCACGCTCCTTTTTACAAACTCATGTATGTATATATAGCCCACTATAAGCACCTACCATACATACGTCTGCGTACCAAATTTCAATTTCATGTGACTTATGGTTTTGAAGTTATAGCTGTTAAATTTCCCGGCCTATGGGATGTGCCACGCCCCCTTTTACAAAGCCATTTATATATACCTCACTATCAGCACCTACTATAGATACGTCTGCGCACCAAATTTCAAGTTCATATGATCTATTTTTCCGAAGTTATATCTGATAAATATGTTCACGCTATGGGATATCCCACGCCCCTTTTTACAAACTCATGTATATATAGCCCACTATAAGCACCTACCATATATATGTATGCATACCAAATTTGAAGTTCATGTGAATATGGTTCCGAAGTTATAGCTGATAAAAAATTTCACGCCTATGGGAGGTGCCACGCCCCTTTTCGGATCCCAATTTTTATACCCGGGCGAACTTGTGCACAAGGGTATTATAACTTTGTTCGTATAACGGTTGTTTGTAACAGCCAAAAAGAATCGAGATAGATATAGACAAATGTATACATAAATGCTCAGAATGAAAAGAGAAATCGATTAAGCCATGTCTGTTCGTCCGTCCATCTGTCCGTCTGTCTGCCCGTGAACACGATAACTCGAGAAAAAATTGAGATATGTCCACGAAATTTGGCAGGTAAGTGTCTCTTTATCCAAGGTAGGTTGGGATTGAAAAGGGGCGACATCGGACTATAACCACGCCCACCTCCCATATAACGGTATTTTCGAAATATGCAAAAACTACGATATTTCCGTAAATACTGGATCCAAATTGTTGAAAGTTGGTACGCAAAGTAGAATTTTGGCACAAAATAACACAGTTATAAAATTTTTTGAAAATTGGCGTGGCACCGCCCACTTACGATGAATTGCTGTATCTCTGTAGTCCCTTTACGAATCTCCACCAAACTCGGTACAAACATTGCTGACAGCCTCACTAAAAAACCCTTTGAAAATTTTTGAAATCAGAGAAGAACCACGCCCTCCTCCCATATAACGGTAATTTACAGAAATACGAAAACTGCGATAAATTAGTAACTATTTAAGCGAATTTACTAATAATCGATATATACAATGACCTTTCAGCAAAAAATGCTGCTTAGGGAAATTTTAGGTAAAATGGGCGTGGCACCGCCCGCTTACGCCTAAATATGTGTATCTCGGTAACCGGTTTATCAATTTCTACCAAACTCGGTACATTTATCAATCTTGGCTCAACAAAGCGGTATATTGAAAATTTTTGAAATCGGACTAAAATACCGCCACCTACCATATAACGGTAAATTTCAGAAATACGAAAATTCCGATATTTCAATAACTTAACACGCCAACCTACAACAATCTCTTAACAAGACACAATTTTATTAATTTTTGTAAAATGGGCGTGGCACCACACACTTATGACTACATAAATAAGTGTATATTGATAGCCCCCGTATCGATTTCCACCAAACTTGCTCCAATTATTTCAATATCTCATAGCATATTATCGAAACTGTTTGACATAGGGAAAATACTATTGTTTTTTGAAAGGTGAAAAAACGATATTTAATACGTGCGCCGGGTATATAAAGTTCGGTTTCTCCCGAACTTATATTTATTTACTTGGGTATCTCAAAAACGACTTCATCAATCACACGTTACCATTGGCACGCTCAATCAATATCTCGAAAATTATTTAAATCATATTATATTACGCTTAACTCATTTAGAACGGTAATTTTTAAACCCGAGCGCACTTGTGCACAAGGTTATTATAACTTTGTCCGTATAACGGATGTTTGTAACAGTCTAAAGGAATCGAGAAAGATATAGACCAATATATATCAACTTGTTTAAAATGAAGAGACAAGTCGATTAAGCCCTGTTTGTCCGTCCCTCCAAATGTAGGGACGTTCCGATACCATCAAATTATCGATACCTACTTAAATGAGTTTACTCAAATCGTTATTTCGATACTGTTTGTATGAGTAAACCCAAAGTATCGATACCTACTTATATCGATAATCTTTCATCCTTTTATATGCAAAAAAGTGAAAGTGATTTTCCGGCGTTTTTTTGTGACATACCTTTTGCGTTATGCGTTTTTCACGCAAAATCCGAAAAATCACGATGCATAGCGACACATGACTTTAAACAATTTTAATTTTTTATTTGTATTATTTTGTTGGATATGAACGAAAAATAAATAGCAATTTATATTGTATTTACAATACAGTGAGTGGGAGACCGACCTATCCCGGCAGCCAGTTCGAAAACTCCCTAACTCAGAAGACTTTTCAAAAACGGCCTATTTCAGAAATTGATTGAAAAATGCCCAATCTCTGAAAACTTTACAAGAACATCCTATTTTATAATTCGGTTCAAAAACGCCCTATCTCAACATTTTTTCAATATATGTATTTTCAGTTGAGATAGGACGTTTTTGAACCAAATTCTGAAATAGGGCGTTCTTGAAAAGTTTTCTGAGATAGGGCGTTTTTCAATTTCTGTCTGAAATAGGGTGTTCTTGAAAAGTTTCCGGAGATAGGGCGTTTTCGAACTGGCTGCCGAGATAGATCGTTCTTCCACTAAGGTGTCGATATGTATATTTCGTCATTAGTAACGATATGTATATTTATTCATTACTAACAGGTCTATTCTGTTATTACGTTACCGAAGATTTTGTGACCGGAAAATTGTATTACCAAAAAATGTTACAACTTCTTGTCACCGCGATTCTAGGTACGTTGGAAATATTCAGCAATTCAGCTATGAAGATTTGTGGAAATTCTTGTATTGCATATTCCAATATGCAATATTTTGTTACCAGCTCATGAGATGGTAACCAAATTTACCGGTTACAAGAGCGCACATAATGCGAAAAAGGTTTAAAAATTGACAGATACTTTAATTACCGGTTACACAATTTATGTTACCTGCGCAGAATAGACATGTTAGACAACAATTTCAACCTTTGAAAGGTTCCCACAAAACTTTACGGTTTTAAAGCATTGCTTGCACTTTGCTGTGGTATCAGTAATTTTGTAAAAATATGTCCATAATTTAGGTTTTGGCGGTGTCATTGCTTAAAGCAATTATTTTTCATAAAAACGACGCTGACAAGATATGGCACTTGCTCAAGTCGATTCGATACAAGTACTTTTCTTTCGATACCAAGTACGAATCGAAACAATGATTCGAGTAAAAAAAGCAGTTAATTAATTAATTAATCTCAACGGCTTTTTACCCTCCATTCCCGCCCAACCGACACGAGGGGCGCAGTCCGCATGACGTACGGAACCTTTTTTTTTTTTTTTTTTTGTTTTTGGTTTTTCGTGCCGAGTAGTGGAAACAGGAGTTTGTTAAGTGTCGAGATCTAAAACTATTCAGCTACAGAATCAAATTCATCAGCTGATTGGATATGCTAAAGATAGTATTTCAATTATTGAGAGTGGAAATAATAGTTTTCTTTATAGTAAAAATCGAGTCCGATACGTCAAACGTGCTGGAATGACAGTTAAAATCTTGACATAAACCACGGAATGATTCGTTTAGTTAAAAATTAGTTTTGCATGGCTTTAAAAATAGAGGTCGAAAGTGTCTTGACATTCGAGAAGGAACATTAAAATTTACCTCAGCCAGGAGGGCCGAGCTATTAATCAAGCCTGTCATTAATTTTATGATAAATATTATACCCAGCATTTCTCTACGACTTGCGAGTGTAGGCAAATTTATGAGCTTTAGACGACTTGTGTAAGGGGGGAGATTGTAATCTGAATCCCAGTTAAAATTACGCAATGCAAAAAGCAAGAATTGTTTTTGAATTGATTCAATCCTTTCTGAATGAACTTGGTAGCGGGGATTCCAAACAATAGATCCGTATTCTAGTATAGGTCTAACTAAACTGGTAAAAAGAGCTTTTGTAACATAAGGATCTTTGAACTCTTTTGACCATCGCCTTACAAATGCAAAAACGCCTTTGGCTTTATTGACTGTAACATTAATATGATGGTTGAAATTGAGTTTGGAATCCATTGTGATACCAAGATCGACAAAATTGGATACCTGCTCCAGATTATAATTTGATATTGAATAAACAGCTGGTTGAACAGCCCTCCGAGAGAAACACATAACTTTACATTTTTGAAGGTTTAGTGGCATATAGTTTGTATTACACCAACTAACCACGTTGTTCAGATCCGCTTGTAACAAAGACCTTTCTTCGATAGAGGACAATGTTTTAAAAAGTTTCACATCATCGGCATACATTAAAATTTTTGAATGTTTTATTATAGAAGAAATATCATTAATGAATATCAGGAACAGAATCGGACCAAGGTGGCTTCCCTGAGGAACTCCTGAAGAAACTTTAATGATGTTGGAAGAACAATTATTAACAATAACTCTTTGTGTTCTATCAGAGAGGTAAGATGAGATCCATTGAAGAAGACTGGGCTGAAAGCCGATTAGGTCGAGTTTACGGATGAGTAACGAGTGACATACTTTGTCAAAAGCTTTACTGAAATCGGTGTAAATTACGTCGGTATGAGCATTTTCTCTAAAACCGATTGAGACATGAGTTGTAAACTCCAATAAATTAGTCATAGTAGATTTTCCTTTAGAAAACCCGTGTTGAGATTGTGTAATTGAAGAAGATATAGAATATGTCAGCTGGTTAACAATAATTGCTTCGAATAATTTGGGGATAGCGGAGAGTTTCGCTATGCCTCGATAGTTTTCTATAGACGACCTGCTGCCGTTTTTGTGAAGTGGTATTATGAAAGACTCCTTCCAGGCTGACGGAAAAACGCCATGTTTAAGTGACAAATGGAATAGAGTTGTTAAAGGCTCGCAGATGTTCTCAGCGCAGTTTTTAAGAAAACAGGTCGGAATATGATCAGGTCCAGGCCTAAATGACGCTTTTAAGGCTTTTAAAGAGTGTAAAACTTCATCGGAAGATATTACTGGAATATAAGCAGAGTTGATTGGACAAAGCTCGTGCGGATAGTCTCCACTTATAGGGAAGTCTACAGAATAATTGGACCTAAAGAACCGAGCAAACATGTTGGCAATGAGTTGGCTGTCGCTAGATACAGTGTTGCGATAATGCATAGCGGACGGAAAACCATGTGCCTTACGCTTTGAATTTACGAAACCATAATATGATTTAGGATTGTTAATTAAATTTTTCTTAATTTTACATAAATATGAATTATAACATTTCTTATTTAATGCAAAGTAGCTATGCCGCAAAACTGAGTACCTTAGGTAATCACTGTGTAAGCCCGTTCTTTTATACAGTTTAAAAGAGTGCGACTTTTTATTTTTCAATTTTTTAAGCTCTTTAGTGAACCATAATTGTATTGGTTCTTCATGAACAATATTACGTATTGGCACATACTTTCGAAACAAATTGAAAACAGTATCATTAAAGTGCTCAACGCTACGCTCCACGTCATCTCTATATATTGGCCAAGATAACTTTGAAAGTTCTTTGTTAATTTTCCTGAAATTTGCTTTCGCAAAAACATATCTAGTACTTGAACTTGACTTATTATTATGTATTTCATTTATGATTTCGTAGCTTAACTCAAGAGCAGGATGGTATGCATCTTCCGGCAAAACTAGGGGATCACACCGATTAATAGAGGCCTTCGGAACATCATCAACGTAAAGGAGATCCAAGACCTTTCCAAACTTATTTGGACATATATTTATTTGTTTGAGGCAAAGTTCAGCCATTTCCTCCAGAAATACATTGTAACTATCTCTATATATAGTTGGTATCGAAACAAAAGTATCGAGTACGTACTCGTATTTACTTGTATCGGAACATCCCTATCCATATGTCCGTCCGTGTACACGATAACTCCAACAAAAATTGAGATACCTTAAAAAATTTGTGAACCTGAGTTACCCTTTATACAAGGGAAGTTAGTAGCGAAAATGGGGGGAAATCGGATCAAAATCACTCTCATTTACCATATAACAATATTTTTTTAAAAAATTCAAAAACTTCTACATTTCTGTAAATACTGGACACAAATTGTTGAAAATTGGTATGTGAAGGAAGATTGCTACCTAAAATAACAGCACAATCTCTCTTATAATGAAATACTGTTAGTATAGGTATTTACCAAAGCGATTTTTTTGGATATTCGCGCGTAAAAATTTAGGATATCGCCATTGGCGATTTTTTCCCTTCAAATAAATTTTTTGTGCGCTATCATGTAAATGGGTCGAGACACGTGAAAAGTAGGTTGTGGAGTTAGAGCTTTAGTTTTGATTTGGTAACACTTTTTATTGTTATCGATTTTATTGTAGCATATCGAACATTTGCCAATTATTAAACTTTTTTCAGAACGGCATTCCATCCGACTCTGAAGAATTTTGGATAATTGCTTACGGAGTGAAAACCGCTACAGGCAATGAAATGTTTGGAAATATAAGCAAAGTAGCCTTCATATTATTATCCTCGCCGCACTCAAATCCTTTTGTTGAGCGCGTTTTTTCCGAAATGAATTCAAAAAAACCTAATACGGCTTCCCACGGCATCCCAATTACTTAGTTCGCTCTCACATTCGCAATTTGCACTCCAATTACCCTTCGAATTACGTAATTGGCGATACAAAATTTTGAGATCGAATTACCTCATTTGTTGGTAATTCAGATCCAATTACCATGCGAATTACGAACAAATTGGTGCCGTCTCTAATTTTTATCGGAAATTTATTGAGACTAGCTCACAAAAATCAAAACTTGCATTTTTTCTGAGTACGAAAAGTTAAGTTCATCAATGTGTGTATCCCTAATTTATACGGAAACTTATAAATTTTTATGAAGAACCTACATCTTCCATCAATTTTGCAGCGAAGAAAAACAAAAACAAAACACAGCGACAGAACTGTCAAGTCGAATTAAGAAAGTGCCCTTGGGAATGGAGTAGTTCGCGATCGTTATTGGGGGAGCGGACAAAGTAATTCAGGATGCCGTGGGTAAATGCTATAAGATTCGAAATAGGATGAGGTTGGAAAGCCTTACTTCAATAGTTCGAATATATCAAGGCTAATAGTTTCTGCTGCAAAACGTTTCCAATTTCAAACAGTATGTTATCAAGGTTGAATAGCTCAATATATGACAACAACACAAATGTAAATGATTCAGACACTATAGGTGATGATCTCGCCTTAATATAGGTTTTTACTTAAAACCGGAGTTTTCGATTAGTCAATTCCCTGCAGGGAAAGCTACTAGTTGTGAACTAGAATTCTGCCAGTTTGCGTTTCAGCCCAACTAGTTCACGTTCTATCCTTTTTCAATGTTAGCGACTGGTATTTTTAACATTGCGATGTCCTACGAGATGTCAATTGTAAGGCTATGCATCAGCATCTACTAGTAGAAATACTAGTAGCATCATACCAGTTGATGAGATAGTCTGCCATTAAAAGCATTAGCATACCTTTTTGCTCGCGGCGCTCCAACAGTCGCAATAGCCGACAGAGCAAAGCACTCGCGTGGTGGCACTTGTGCACAAGGGTATATTAATTTTGTTCACATAACGGTTGTTTGTAACAGCCAATACGAATCGAGATAGATATAGACAAATGTATACATAAATGCTCAGAATGAATAGACAAGTCCATTAAGCCATGTCTGTCTGTCCGTCCGTCTGTCCGTCTGTCCCTCCGCCCGTGTAAACGATAACTCGAGCAAAAATTTAGATATCTTAACGAAATTAGGTACGTAGGTTTCCATTTATCCAAGGCAGGTTGGTATAGAAAATGGGCGAAATCGGACTGTAACCACGCCCACTTCCCATATAACGGTAATTTCCAGAAATACGAAAACTGCGATATTTTAGTAACTACTGAAGCTAATTCACTCAAAATTGATATTTTTTAATAATTTTCAGACGAAAAATAAGAGTATTAGAATTTTTTGGAAAATGGGCGTAGCCACGCCCACTTATGCTTACGCAGCACCAATTTCTTCCAAACTTGGCACAGTTGTTAGCCTTGCTACAGCATACTAAATGGCCGAAAATTTTTAAAATCGGACAATAACCACGCCCACATCCCTTATAACGGTAATTTGGAGAAATACGAAATCTTCGATAAATCAGTAAATATTAAAGCAATAATGATGCTTCCAACAATCCTTTACCAAGAAATACGTTTATGATAAAATTTTGGAAAATGAGCGTGGCACCGCCCACTTATGATCACATATATGTATCTCGGTAACCGTTCTACCAGTTTGTACCAAACTCGGTATTTTTATTGTGCTTGCCACATAAAAGCAAAACGTTGAAAATTATTGAAATCGGACTAAAATTACGGCCGCTTTTCATATAACGGTAAATTTTAGAACTGCTTGAAACTTCAAAATTTCGAAATTTAAGGACGCTAATTTACTCAAAATTGATACACCCCGGCTTAGCATGTAGCGGTGGCTTTCGGAAAGGTGAAAGTCATATATTAAATACTTGCGCCGGGTATTTAATGTTCGGCTCCGCCCGAACTTAGACTTTCTTACATGTTTTATTTTATTTTTTTTTATAACATTTCTTTTATTTATATTTTTTATTTAGGGTTTTTTTGTTATTCTTAAATTTAATTTAAAATAAAAAATATTTTTTTAATCTATTTTTTTATGGCACAAGTATTTCTTCCAATATATTTGTTTCTTTTTTTTTGTAATGCAACTAGATTTTTAAGTTTTTTATTTATATTTAAATTGAAATAATTTTTCCTACTTACATTGATCTAACTTTAAAAATCTTAACCACCTCCAAGCGGCCTCGAACCTGCGATCCCAGAACCAGAACCAGTAGTCTTCACGTGACGCCACAGCCGACATTTGTAAGAAAAGCAATTAATAATGCGTTTTATTTTAGGTTTTGGCAATTCAAAGGTAGATGTCGCTGAACGCCTAAGTTCTTCGAAAACGTTGAACTGGTAGGCACATACTAGTTTATGAACTAGTATTTTTATACCCGAGCGCACTTGTGCACAAGGGTATTATAACTTTGTTCACATAACGGTTGTTTGTAACAGGCAAAACGAATCGAGATAGATATAGATAAATGCATACATAAATGATCAGAATGAAAAGAGAAATCGATTAAGCGGTGACTGTCTGTCCGTCCGTCCGTCCGTCTGTGCACACGATAACTCGAGTAAAAACTGAGATATCTTACCGGAACTTGGTACGTGCACTTCTTTTTGGCGTAGGACGGATGGTATTGAAAATGGGCAAAATCGGACAATAACAACGCCTACCTCCCATATAACGGTAATTTTCAGAAATACGAAAACTCCGATATTTTAGTAACTACTAAAGATTATTCACTCAAAATTGATATTTACAATAAGTTGTAGACGGAAAATAAGAATATTATAAATTTTTGGAAAATGGGCGTAGCCACGTCCACTTATGGTTACATGTGTATATCTTGGTAACCGCTGCACCACTTTATTCCAAGCTTGGCACAGTTGTTGGCCTTAGTATAGCATACGAAATGACCGAAAATTTTTAAAATCGGACAATAACCACGCCCACATCCCATATAACGGTAATTTTGAGAAATACGAAATCTTCGATAAATCAGTAAATATTCAAGCTAATTTATTCAAAATTGATGCTTGCAAAAATTCTTTGCCAAGAAATACGTTTATGATAAAATGGAAAATGGGCGTGGCACCGCCCACCTACGGTCACATATATGTATCTCGGTAACCGTTCTACCCATTTGTACCAAACTTGGTGTGGTTATTGTACTTGCCACATAGAAGCAAAACGTTGAAAATTATTGAAATCGGACTAAAATTACGGCCGCTTTTCATATAACGGTAAATTTCAGAAATGCTTGAAACTTCCATATTTCCAAATTTAAGGACGCTAATTTACTCAAAATTGATACCCCCGGCTTACCATGTAGCGGTAGCTTACCATGTAGCGGTAGCCTTCGGAAAGGTGAAAAACATATATTTAATATGTAGAATGGAACGAATTTCCGTCATCCCTAGTCAAATTTGGTTTGGAGACAGTCTCCAAACCAAATTTGACAAGGGATGACGGAAATTCGTTCCATAATACATCATACACCCACCCTGTCGGAAACAACAACAACCAAAAAGGAAATATATTTAATACTTGCGCCGGGTATTTAATGTTCGGCTCCGCCCGAACTTAGCCTTTCTTACTTGTTTTCTTCCTATTATAAGCCCAGGTGTGATAGCAATACTTTGCTAAAATTTCATTCGATTCGGTCCATCCGTTTAGGCTGCAACCTGGCACATACATACATACATACTTCTACAAATATATAGTAATATCTATCATTATCCCTGTGTATAAGAATTTTAGGAATATCTCGTCTACAATGCCACCTATCGTGTACATTTTTAGTCCCAATATTTATTTTAAATTGGCTACATTGTATTCTAAATATGAGCCAAATCGGCAAGTAAATGTAATTTTTATGAATATCCGGACCCCAGCGCCACCTAGCGATTAAATTTTTAGTCGAAATATTTATCTTCAAGGCGCTGACATTTGTTCCAAATGTGAACCAAATCGGTCTAGCCGTTTAGTAGTTTGGTGACATACAATATACAGAAAAGTCTATGGAATTGTAAAATTATGACGTCTCAGATTTCTTCATTATTTGGCAACAACAACAAAAAGTTTTGAATTTTTTAAAATCGAAAAACCTTCCACACAGAAGGTCCAAAAAAGTGCTTTTTACAGAATTGAGATCGGTTCAGCCATTTGGTCAGGCATCGCCGTCATACGAAAAACATTTCATTTTTATATATAGAGATTTTTGGAGCAAAAGTAGTTAGCTACAAGTAAGCTGACGTCTAGTGGAGAGGAAACCATTTCTCTTTTTTTTTGGCGGCCATCGCCCATCAAAAGTAGTTAGTTGCGGTCGAATGAAATAACTAACAAAAAGGTACAACTACCCTGCAGAAAAAATTATCAATTGATTAAAAAAACCAACTGTTTGTTAGCTTTTTTGGGGGAGTTCGATAAATAACTAACTTTTAACTAGCTATGACTAAACTAACTTTAAGTTAGTTGTAAAGTCGTGCAAGAGAGGTGCACACGGGTTCGAGAGATTGTTATCTTTACAAGTTTTTATTTAAATATCCACAAAAAAATTACTTTCAACACACTCTTTTCCTGAGATTCGCAGATTCTTTTTCATATTCAAGACAAATAAAAGGAAGATCGCAACATTTACATTATCATTTTGAAGTTATGTTTGACGGATGGACCACCTACAGCAGAATATGTAAACAAATATGAAATGTAATAAAATAAAGTAAATAAATAAATAGAAAAGTAAAGAAATTAAAAAAAAAAATTTTTTGTTTTTCTTATTGATATTTATGTCCAAAAGTAGTTAGCTACAAGTTAGTTGACATCTAACGCAGAGGAAACCAGTTCTCACTATTTTGCGGCCATTGCCCTTCAAAAGTAGTTAGTTACGCCCACAGGAAATAGTTAATAAATAGCTACCACTAGTCGAAGACTAGTTAGTTAATAGTCAGCTACAAACTAGTCCCATTTCCTGCAGGGTAGTTAACTGCTGGGTAATTATAGGTTAACTATAAACTAGCCTTGTTTCCTGCAGGCTAAGTACACTTACATATACATACTCAGATTTGGGCATTCAAATACGTGCGTGCTAAATTTTGGTATGCAAATAGTATTTTTATATACGAACATTTTTAAACGATAATCAAATATAAAGTATTCATTTTTACTATGCATTATTGCCCTCAGTGTATGAGTGCTTCATGGATGGAATTCGCACTCAACCGATATTACTACTACCATCCGAAAAATAATTCGACAAAGATCTCAGGAGATTTACCAAATACCCTGTTATGACATTCACATTTCATTTGGCAATTCATCGCCTTTATTGTAGAAAGTTGTATAAAAGTTGGAAACATTCAATGCTCTTTTTCCACACAGGTAATCCAGAAATTAAATTTTCTTTCAAGGGATGATAATTTGTCTCTCGCTAAAAATACGGCCGTTGATTTTCCCATAGTCTTTCCATTTTTTGCGATTTTGGTTGACTATTTCTCGGATTTGCCCATATACCGGATATTCGAATAATAATAATAACATTTTGGCGCGTACGCGCTAAGTGTTTGGCCGAGCTTCTCCTCCAATTTGTGCTGTGCGTGTTGATGTTGTTGCAAAAATTGTTGAAAAGTACATGGCAACCCATGCATAAGAAGATCTGTCTGAGAAGGGTGGCAACCCATGCATGTGAAGCCATGTTAAAACGAATGTTCAATAACATTGTATGACGCAATTCTCTGAATTTGATATGCAAAATTACACCATTCATATATGTACTTTTATATACATGCTGTATAAATGCACATATGTATTCTGTTAAGTTTTGAATTAAAAAGAACCGTTTATTTTATTCATTCTGTAAACGTTTTGGAAAGGACAAGTCGCGTTTTAAGAAGAAAGGAAGAAAGATTGAAAATTAAAAATTCTTATAATAAAAAATTGGAAAAGTGTTTTGTTAATGTTAAAAAGGACTTGTTAAATAAAGAAGAAATTGTAGATCGTTGTTGATACGGTCTGTGCTGTTCTGGGTCTGCTGGTGAATGCTTGTAGAATTCTTGTTCATCCTGGTGGTTGCTGCTGCTGCTGTTGGGTAGAGGAGAGGAAGGCTTGGTGTTGTCCTGTGGCTGTGGACGCTGGATTATGCAACAGGTTATGGGCCCAGCCCACGCTAAATAATTGCGATAAGTATTACTGAAAGAAAACAAAAGTTTTGGAAATGGAAAAAGGTAAACGCAACATTAAGCCATTCGACGGCGAAAAATATTCTATATGGAAGTTTCGGGTAAGAGCACTTTTAAGCGAAAGTGACGCTTTGAAAGTTATAGACAGTGAGGTGGCAGAGAAAACAGACGAGTGGGCAAAGTTGGATAGAAGTGCTAAAAGC
This sequence comes from Rhagoletis pomonella, assembly GCF_013731165.1. Taxonomy (NCBI): domain Eukaryota; kingdom Metazoa; phylum Arthropoda; class Insecta; order Diptera; family Tephritidae; genus Rhagoletis; species Rhagoletis pomonella. Next base: position 9,127,432 of record NW_023458562.1, on the reverse strand, counting down.
ATAATAATAGAATATTTAAGTGACTCTTTTCTTGGTTTTGCTAAAAGCGAGTGTAGTGCAAAAGATATTTTTAAAAACCTTGATGAGATATATGAAAGGAAAAGCTTAGCTTCACAACTGTCGGTACGTAAGCAGTTGCTATCTTTAAAACTTAAGACTGACACGCCATTGTTAGGTCACTTCAACATATTTGATGACTTGATTACAGAGCTACTAGCTTCTGGAGCGCAGGTAGAAGAAATAGACAAAGTATCGCACTTACTTTTAACTTTACCTTCTCCGTATGATGGAGTAATAACTGCAATAGAAACGTTGTCTGAAGAGAATTTGACTTTAGCGTTTGTTAAAAACAGATTACTGGATCATGAAATCAAATTGAAGCAAGCAAGTAAGGAAACAAGTTTAAAAGTGTTACAAGCCGTAAAGAAAGAAAATCAGACTCAATTTTTAAAAAATAAAAGCTTTAGTATACAAAAGAATAAATTTAAGTTTAAAAATAAATTTAATAAGACCAAACTAAAATGTTTTCACTGTGGCAAAACTGGACACATTAAAAGGGATTGCTTCATATATAAGAGAGAAAAGGGAGGAGAAAATAATAATCAAGAAAAAAATAAACAAGTACAAATGGCCTCTACTAGATCAGAGTCAGGTCAATCAGGTTTTGCGTTCATGTTAAGACGAGCAGATTATATAGGAGATAGAATTTCGTTTCTACTGGATTCTGGAGCGTCAGACCACTTAGTTAATAATGAAGATTTGTTCACAAATGTCACAACTTTGGAGTCACCCATAAAAATTGCTGTAGCAAAGTGTGGCGAATATATATATGCCACTAAGAAAGGCTTGGTGGAGCTATGTACCGATTCTCAATCAAAGATTTATTTGAAGGATGTATTGTTCTGTCCTCATGTTCCTGAAAATCTAATCTCTGTTAAGAAGATGCAGGACGCTGGGTTTACAATAGTGTTTCATCCAGGAGGTGTGACTGTAAACAAAAATGATGAAAACATAATGAGTGGTAAATATATCAATAACGTTCCAATTATTAGTTTTACTATAAATAAAAGTGTATATGCATTGAATACAATTAACATTAAAAATTATAGTTTGTGGCATGAGAGGTTAGGGCATATAAGTAGTGGAAAGTTTTTAGAAATTAAAACTATGAATTTATATGATGATGTAGAAATGCTAAATAATGTACAACCAAATGATGAGTTATGCGAAGCTTGCATAAAAGGGAAACAAGCTAGACTTAAATTCGGAAAATTCAAGAATAAAGATCATATTAGAAGGCCGTTATTTGTTGTTCATTCGGATGTATGTGGTCCGATTTCACCTCCAGCCATAGGTAATAAGAATTACTATGTAGTTTTTATAGACGAATATACCCATTACTGCGTCACATATTTAGTGACTTATAAATCTGATGTTTTTGCAGTTTTTAAAGATTTTCTAGCAAAGAGTGAAGCGCATTTTAATTTGAAGGTTGTAAACCTATATATAGATAATGGTGGGGAATATTTATCAAATGAAATGCGAGAATTTTGTGTTGAAAAGGGCATCAGTTACCACTTAACCGTTCCGCATACCCCACAATTAAATGGTGTTTCCGAAAGGATGATAAGATCCATAACTGAAAAGGCTCGTACTTTGGTTATAGGCGCCAAGCTAGAGAAGCACTTCTGGGGTGAAGCTGTGTTGACAGCTACATATTTGATAAATAGAAGCCCAAGTAATGCATTGAAAGAATGCGGAAAAACACCATATGAAATGTGGCATAATAAAAAGCCCAGTCTCAAATACTTGAGAGTTTTCGGTTCAACTGTATATGTCCATAACAAAGTAAGGAAAAGAAAGTTTGACGAAAAGTCATGGAAAGGTATTCTAGTTGGATATGAACCGAATGCTTACAAAGTATGGGATAAGGGTACTGGTAAGTTCACCATTGCAAGGGATGTTGTTGTTGACGAAACAAATATGGTGAATTCAAGAGATTGTGTTGATGTGAATAACGTTGAACTGGAAAAGTGCTTAGAAGTAGCTGAGCTTGATACAAAAGAAGATAATGACTGCTTGAATACGAATGGTGTTCCAAGTACCTGCTCGAATGAAAGTGAGGCAACAGAATGTTATGAGCCATCAGATGAAAAATCTGGAAGAGTGGTAAAGGGAAAGGATAATTTCTGTTCAGCTCCGTTGGGTAACGATATGTGCGAACAAAGTACTTCTAGTTCTTCTTCTGATATTAGAAAAAGTGATAGGTTAAGAGATAAACCAAAGAATGCAAGCTCAGTCGTCGATCGGTAGTACTCCAGATTCATTTGAAGAGATAAAACTTAGGAGCGATAAAGCACAATGGGAAGAAGCAGTCAGAGATGAACTGCAATCACATTTACTTAACAAAACCTGGTCATTGGTGAACAAACCAGAAGATAAGAATATTGTAGACTGTAAATGGATATTTACGATAAAACAAAATGAATTGGGTGAACCAATTAAGTATAAGGCAAGGCTTGTTGCGCGTGGTTTCACGCAGGAATACTTAATTGACTATGATGAAACGTTTGCGCCAGTCGCTAGAATTCCCAGCTCGGTGTATTTATATTCTTGATAAAGGTGATATTTCAAACAATATATATGTTTGAATACGATTTAGTTATTTCAAATAAAAATATTGATACAATGAATGCTTTCAAATCCTATCTGATGGGAAAGTTTAGAATGACTGACCTATTAGAAATCAAATGTTTTATCGGTATAAAAGTTGATAGAAGTGAAGATCAGATAAGTCTAAGCCAATCCGGATATATACAAAATGTTTTAAAAAAATTTAAATGGATGACTGTAACCCAATAAACTCACCTCTTCCTAGTAAACTAAATTATGAAGCATTAAATTCAGATCAAAATTGTGATGCTCCATGTCGCAGCTTAATTGGGTGCTTAATGTATATAATGCTATGCACAAGACCAGATATCAGCATATCTGTAAATTTGTTAAGTCGGTATAGTCAAAAGAATAATCAAGAGTTGTGGCAATGTTTAAAGAAAGTTTTAAGATACCTTAAGGGGACTGTTGACTTAAAACTAACTTTTAAGAAAAATAAGAACTTTAATGATCTCTTAAGTGGCTATGTCGATTCAGATTGGGGTGGAAGTATGAGTGATAGAAGAAGTACTACAGGATATTTATTCAAGATGTATGAATCAAATTTAATTTGTTGGAATACAAGAAAACAGAGTTCTGTGGCAGCTTCATCCACTGAAGCAGAATATATGGCCTTGTTTGAAGCAGTCATAGAAGCACTATGGCTGAAATCTTTATTAGAAAGTTTAAAAATGGAACTTAAAGAGCCAATAAAGTTATATGAAGATAACCAGGGTTGTATTAGTATAGCGAATAACCCTTCTTGTCACAAACGGTCTAAGCATATAGACATAAAATATCATTTTTCTAGGGAACAGGTCGAAAATAATCTTATTAAAGTTTTGTATATTCCCACAGATAAGCAGATTGCGGATATCTTGACAAAGCCTCTTCCTGCTGCACGCTTTATGGATCTGAGAAGTCAAATGGGGCTGACTGTATAATCATCTGGCTGACGCATGAAGAGAATACTAACTAACTGGATGGATTTTTTTTTTTATTGACTAATATGAATTTTAATATTATATTCTATTAACCTAAATTTTTTTTTTTGTCTGGTCTGATTAGGTTTTTCTGGGTTTTCCTAATCCTCGCAACAAATGTTGGACCATTATGCACCCCAGATATAAACAGAAAACCGACTTGTCACAAATCTTTATTTTATTTTAAAAGAGTTTAAGAGTAGATTTATCTTAAGTATTGAATTAACTATTACTATTTATTTTGCTATGAGTGTTGTAATTTTGAGGAGGTGTGTTGAAAAGTACATGGCAACCCATGCATAAGAAGATCTGTCTGAGAAGGGTGGCAAGGGTGGTGCATGTGAAGCCATGTTAAAACGAATGTTCAATAACATTGTATGACGCAATTCTCTGAATTTTATATGCAAAATTACACCATTCATATATGTACTTTTATATACATGCTGTATAAATGCACATATGTATTCTGTTAAGTTTTGAATTAAAAAGAACAGTTTATTTTATTCATTCTGTAAACGTTTTGGAAAGGACAAGTCGCGTTTTAAGAAGAAAAGAAGAAAGATTGAAAATTAAAAATTCTTATAATAAAAAATTGGAAAAGTGTTTTGTTAGTGGAAAAAGGACTTGTTAAATAAAGAAGAAATTGTAGATCGTTGTTGATACGGTCTGTGCTGTTCTGGGTCTGCTGGTGAATGCTTGTTGAATTCTTGTTCATCCTGGTGGTTGGTGCTGCTGCTGTTGGGTAGAGGAGAGGAAGGCTTGGTGTTGTCCTGTGGCTGTGGACGCTGGATTATTCAACAAAAATTGAGGGAGCTACAGTATTACGCCGCCTTCGAACGGCTAATGGATTTTATGAGAAGCTGTTTCATGGCAGAATTACACTCGGTGATTTGCCATTGCCTGCCGAGAAGCGACCGGGGTTAAGAAAAAAAGCATATGATATTGCGAATTTTCTCCAAATAAAGAGTGCGTGATAGTTTTTTTTTGTATGGGAAAAAATGCGGAAGAGCGTCAGTAAAAAACTCTCAAAAATCAACGCTAGCTTATAGCCACTTATAACTTTCAATAAAATTGAGTGACCTACAAAACTGCATATTAAAAAAAAATCTAAAAAATTTTGTTTAAAAGTTGAAAATTTTAGTGAAAATTTACCGAATCTTCCAAAATTTTGTAAAAATTTGTGTCATTTGATGCAATATGCACTATATTTCTATTAAAAACTAACTATTATTACGAAAAAACATTGCAAACGTTAAAAAAAATAAACACTTTACGGAGACTAACAGCCGTATTCTAATAAAGTCACGAACCTTAGGTCATCACTTCTGAGATTTCTACCGCACCTCAAAATTTTCTACTGGTACAAATATGCCGCTACAACAAAATTTTTTAAGATTTTCTTAATTTTTTAACACTTAAAATCGAGTTGTTGTGCCACATCTCAAGTAGCACGCTGGTGCATAACTTGGTGTAAATTTGTGGATTTTGGCACAATTAACCAAATTTACACCAGTGTGCTACTTGAGATTTTGCAGCGCACTAGAAATCACAAAAGTGATTACCATATTTTGTGACTCTGTTAGAATAGAGGGGTAATTCTGGTGGATGTATGTGTTTACTAATCTCCAATCGAATATGAATACAACAAAATGGACACTTTTGAAATGGCTTGTTTGCATAGATTAATTAATTTGCGGAAAATGACAGCAATGCGACGTAATTGTGTTTTTGCATTCAAATCCGAGAAAACTTCTCAAATTCAGAACATCTTTTCCTCTACCGCGCATGAGCCATTTTGTAGATCGATTTGCTACTATATTGTCATGACACTTCATTGACATTCACATTTGCGTTGCAAGTGGCGAGCAATGACAATAAACGCACTCAGGAAGTTATTTACTATTGCCAGTTGTGCATTTTTGGCACAAGTTCAAATAGCATCTGATAGCTGCCATCCTATACAAACTCACAAAAAAGAATGAAATTTTAATAAAAAATACCGCTTAGCAGAGTGTCCAGATTTGGCGATTTCGCGCCAATTTGGCGATTTTTCTTGGATATTTGCGCGTAAAAATTTAGGAAATCGCCATTGGCGATTTTTGAAGACCTTTTCCCTTCAAATAAATTTTTTCCAATTATAAAAATATACAAAACCTAGTTTTCCACGATAAATTTACAGAAGAGGCTAATGAACTGCGTGATAAACTTGACTTAAGAAGCATATTAAAAGACTGTCAAAATTGTTTAATCACCCATCCAAGAACTTTTGAAACGATAACCTAGTCTATTAAATACTTTTAAAAAAGCTTTGATTTTGCCACCAGAAAAGTGTGTGAATCACAAGAGGGCGAGTTTCAGGGACCTGCCAATTCACTATTCGACTTTGAAGGAAAGAAAAGCAGTTTAAATCTTTTAACTTGCCCAAGGAATAACTTTTCTCAGAACCATTCCATTCGACTCTGAATAATTTTGGATAATTTCTTACGGAGTGGAAACCGCAACATACAATAAAATGTTTGGAAATATAAGTAAATTTATATTATTATCCTTTCCGCACTCTCATGCTCTGTTGAGCGCATTTTTTCCGTAATGAATTCAATAAAAACTAAGATTCGAAATAGGATGAGGTTGGAAAGCCTTAATTCAATAGTTCGAATAAAGTGTTATATGAAGGCTAATAGTTTCTGCTGCAAAACGTTTCCAATATCAAACAATATGTTATCAAGGTTGAATAGCTCAATATGTGACAACAACAGAAATGTAAATGATTCAGACACTATAAGTGATTTTGAAGAAATTGTGGAAATAGCTGATCTGGCCTTATTATAGGTTTTTATTTGATTTTTTAGCGCCGAGCTCATAAAAGCGGATTGTGCGATTAATCAATTAATATCTATGAGTTAAATATAATAAATTTAATAATTGCGCAGTCCTATTGTAAAATATTTTTAAATAGTATGCGTATTTTTAAAGAAAATTGTTTGTACATTACTACTACTTAAATGATTTGTGTTATTTATTATTACGCTCTGAAGGTGTTATATTCGTTTTTGGTTTTAAAGACTATATTATAACAATATCTCATCTTTAAAACAAAAGATTTGTTAAATCGATTTCATGAATTTTATTTTAAAGAAAAAATTGGCAATTTTTGGCAATTTTTTTTCAGAAATTGCGCTTTTTATTATTATTATTACCTCCCTTTTTCTAGCTCGGGATGTATCTATGTAATATTGATGCGCCTAAAAGATGCAGCGATTTCTATTCTCAAGTTACATACCTGAATGGAAATTATAATAGCGAGGTTTTAGTTTTTTAAACTATAATTGTATTTTTAAACAATCTGGACACCCTGCCGCTCAGTGATTTCATTCCAATTGCGATTTACATTAAATGCCAGTCGTTTGTTATCTCGCCGACGACTACATATCAAAATTACACGTTTGTCAGAAAATGCGAAAAACTATTCTTAGCACATGCTAATCATATGGGCAAGGGAGACTTTACCTTAGGGGTTTTCAAAAAATGATAACAAAAATTTGCTCCAGCTTTTACTGAAAGGTAAATAAAAGCTCTGTGTACATTTTTGGCGCATAATTTCAAAAATGCCTAGGAAGATGATCTAGAAATTCGACTAGCCAAAGCAATAACACTAGTAGCGTTGTACCGATACAAGTAACTACGAGTAAGTACTCGACACTTTCTTCAAGTACTGAGTACTTTTTGTACTCGAATCCTTCCCGCAAGTACTTTGGTGGCTATCGAGTACTCGGTTAAAGTATTTACTTGCTTTTCTACCTATTCAGGATTTTGGTTGTGACAATATATGAATGACACTATAGTGTTTTGGCAACACGTTCATACCTTAAGTTGTATCCTACCTTCACTTGTATGAAGCAAATAAAATATATAGCGGTAACGCTGAGCAGTTGGAGAATCGGACTTCGACAGCGCGTTAAAAGGTGCAGCTGGCTGAAGGAATAAAGGAACTGTCAATGCTGCAGGTACTAATCAAATTTTCAGGTTTTCGAAAAATTTTGGCCCAAAGTACTCGATCAAGCTCTTCGCTACTCTTTTGTTAAGTTTCGGTTGGAAAGTACTCGAATTGTTTCTTTTTTCTTCCTAAGACATCGCATTTGTCGCGGCAGCAGAAAACGCAACGTTCTTATTTAACTTATCAAACTTTTTTAATAAGTATGTAAAAATACATACAGACATGCACAGGCCCTTGAATTTATATAATCATTTCCGAAATTTTTATATTAGATCTACGGAATGTTATAATGAATTCGATACGAGTAAGTATAGAGTACTTCTCTCCGATGCATTTGTGGCATCGATATTTTTAAAGAGTACAGGAATCGAGTACATGGCGGTATCGGAAGAACACTAAACACGAGTCGATAAAAGTATTATGCCGCAGATCTTTTTTTTCAATATGAGCAACAGAAAAATTATTTTTAAAGCAGGCATAAAAATTACCCGAAAAGGAATAAGGAAGAGTAGACCAAGTGTTGCCGTTGTGCGACTAAAAGGGTCAACCTTTTCCAAAATTATGTGCCACTTTTGTTCCCTTTTTCTGAGATTATTATAGGAAATTTTAACAAAACCATGCTACTAAAAACCTTTCCTCCCGTAAATATCAAAAAAGCAGCACTTAAAACGTTTCCTCTTGCAGCAATTTGTTTAAAACCCTGTATGGAATTGTGCTGTTATGGCTACATGTGTATGATTATTTTATGTAAACAACGATCTTTTGGTTTAGAATAAATAACTATTTAGTTACAACATATTACAGTAAAACTTCAGAAAACAACAACAAATGTCATTAATTATAATCAGATAACAAGTACAATCGTCTTTTAATAACACGGTGTCACACTAATCATGAACTTTTTAAGTGACCTAGTACAGGTCGTAGAGCTGGTCGAGTAATTGAGGAAAGTGCGCTTTAAATTTTTGTAACACCTTCGAATTCTCGACTTATTCTTAAAAAACCATTTTTCATGACTTTCCGCAATAAACAGTTTTAGCCCGGTTAGTCTTTACCCAATTTTAAGTTTTTATACGGATTTGGAAAGAATAATATATGTGCTATTTTAAGAAATAATAAGTTTTGTGAGCACATTGTAAATGTGTGGACAATTTTTGGAACAAGTTTACGCAAATTATATTCAACAATTTTTATTGAGCTTGAGGCCGTTGTTAATGAAAAACTATTGATAGCTATTTCGGAAATCGCCACATTTTCCTCATCAGACTTCTTTCTGTAGGATCCGAAGCGACGATCCCACTGACTCAGCCAGTTGCCTACGCACTGTGCTAAGTTAGCCTTGTAAATTATCGTTGCTTTTTTCCCACTTTTTCATTTGCTAAGCCAACACAATCAAGCGCAGCTATTCCGCTACGATTTACACTTGATCATGTGGTTATTGGTTTTGTTGGTTTTTGTTAATAATTCTATTTTTAGAATTTATAACTTTTAGGTGTGCTCGTCCTTAAGTTATTTGTTTTTGTTATTTTATGGCCTTATAACAATTATATTCAACAATTTTTATTGAACTCGAGGCGGTTTTTAAAGAAAAACTTCTTGTGGAAAAGCAACAATAATTTGAAAAAAATGGTAGAAAAGATAGCTATTTCGGAAATTACCACATTTTCCTCATCAGACTTCTTTCAGTAGGATTCGAACCGACGATCCCACTGACTCAGCCAGTTGCCTACGCACTGTGCTAAGTTAGCCTTGTAAATTATCGTTGCTTTCTTTGCTAAGCCAACACAATCAAGCGCAGCTATTCCGCTACGATTTAAACTTGATCATGTGGTTGTTGGTTTTTGTAAATAATTCTATTTTTAGAATGTTTAACTTTTAGATGTGCTCGTCCTTAAGTTATTTGTTTTTGTTATTTTATGGCCTTATAACAATTAAATTCAACAATTTTTATTGAGCTCGAGGCCGTTTTTAATGAAAAACTTATTGTGGAAAAGCAACAATAATTTCAAAAAATGATAGAAGTGATAGCTATTTCGGAAATCACCACATTTTCCTCATCAGACTTCTTTCAGTAGGATTCGAACCGACGATTCCACTGACTCAGCCAGTTGCCTACGCACTGTGCTAAGTTCGCCTTGTAAATTATCGTTGCTTTTTCGCACTTTTTCATTTGTTAAGCAACACAATCAATCAAGTGTGAATTGCAGCGGAATAGCTGCGCTTGATTGTGTTGGCTTAGCAAATGAAAAAGTGGGGAAAAAGCAACGATAATTTACAATGCTAACTTAGCACAGTGCCTAGGCAACTGGCTGAGTCAGTGGGATCGTCGGTTCGAATCCTACTGAAAGAAGTCTGATGAGGAAAAATGTGGTGATTCCCGAAATAGCTATCACTTCTACCATTTTTTCAAATTATTGTTGCTTTTCCACAATAAGTTTTTCATTAAAAACGGCCTCGAGCTCAATAAAAATTGTTGAATATAATTGTTATAAGGCCATAAAATAACAAAAACGAATATTAAAGGTTTTGTAAAAGTGTTCTTACACGATATGTATTTGCATCCGTAAAAGTGACTTTTTCAATACATATGTAATAGCGTATGTCTGTCAAATTCACAGTCTTTATCATATACATATGTAATACTCCTATATTGGCAGTAAGAGCTAGTACCGTCCGAAAACACTACAGTACAGATATATCAATAAACACGTACGAAAGAAAAGGAACACATACGTTTTTAAATAAACATGTATACAACACACCCTGCAAAAAATTTTACGACTAATCTCTAAGGAGAGTATTCCGAGATTACTCTCAGTCGGGTACAATTGGGCATTAATTAGTCGCAACTAGGCTTATACGGGTACTAATGGAGGTCAATTAGTCTCGACTCATCCCTTATGGGTATAATTGGAGATCAATTAGTCCCCAACTCATCTCTAACGATTTAATGATATGTATGTACGCTCTTAGTCAATGAAATTTCATGTGCGGCGTTGGCACACAGAGAGAGTATTCGCCTAACAAAACTGAGCATCCGGGTTCGAATCTCAGCTGGCGCAAATTTTTATACCCGAGCGCACTTGTGCACAAGAGTATATTAATTTTGTTCACATAACCATAATTGCCAACTCGGTGCTTTAAGCACTAGATTTAGTGCTTTTTGAAAATTAAAACGCCTAAAAAAATTATTTAGTGCCTAGTGCCTTTTTTAGTGCTTTTTTCTGAACTAAAATTACTTCGATATAGTTAAGACCTGAAATAATTTTTAAATATTTAAAGCTGTACTGAGTTGACAAAAATCTACAAATTTAAATGCACTTAAATACAACCATGATTGATAAAAAGCTGACCTTGCAAACCCACCTTGTTCAATTCTATTCGCCTTGAAAATGCTAGTAGACATGCGAGTAAGTTAAGTATTTCTTTTTTTCTTTTCAAATTATTTGTAAAATTTTTATTTTTGTACCACCCGAGTAAAACACATCATTTCTTGGTGCTGAATCCAAATCTGGCCGCACAATTGCTATAGCACTAGAATTTTGAGATATCCTAACCTCAACGTGCCAAAATCCCGGTTTTTGGCGATATTTGAGGGTATATAATGAAAACATAAATTTTTTTGCTCATTTCTACTTAGGGCATGGTTTTCGTTGGTTGGGATTCGATTTTTCTTTCATGAGATATATCAGTTTTAATGCGCAGTACTTCGGTATTAAGTCGTAAGCATGAGTCATTATAGGATGTGGCTTTGCAATCGTTATGAGCGAAAAAGTTTTGTTTATTGATTTATGTATGCAATCTTGTAAATATTGTTAAATTTTTGTTTTTGTTAAATACATACAAACTGTTATGAAAAAAGCATTCATTGATTCAAAACCATTTGGTGCTTTTAGTGTGGCAAAACCAAGTTTTTGGTGCTTTTTCAAAATGAAAAGTTGGCAACACTGCACATAACGGTTGTTTGTAACAGCCAAAACGAATCGAGATAGATATAGACAAATGTATACATAAATGCTCAGAATGAATAGAGAAATCGATTAAGCCATGTCTGTCTGTCCGTCCGTCCGTGTACACGATAACTCGAGCAAAAATTGAGATATCTCAACGAAATTTAGTATGTAGGTTTCTGTTAATCCAAGGTAGGTTGGTATTGAAAATGGGCGAAATCGGACTTCTTGGCCTTGGTGCAGCATACTAAATGGCCGAAAATTGGAAAAATGGGACAATAACCACGCCCACATCCCATATAACGGTAATTTTCGGAAATACGAAAACTGCGATATTTTAGTAACTACTGAAGATAATTCACTCAAAATTGATATTTACAATAATTTTCAGACGAAAAATAAGAATATTATAAATTTTTGGGAAATGGGCGTATCCACGCCCACTTATGGTTACATGTGTATATCTTGGTAACCGCTGTACCAATTTCTTCCAAACTTGGCACAGTTGTTGGCCTTAGTATAGCATACGAAATGACCGAAAATTTTTAAAATCGGACAATAACCGCCCACATCCCATATAACGGTAATTTTGAGAAATACAAAATCTTCGATAAATCAGTAAATATTAAAGCTTATTTACTCAAAAATTTATGCTTGCAACAATTCTTTTCCAAGAAATACGTTTATGGTAAAATTTTGGAAAATGGACGTGGCACCGCCCACTTATGATCACATATATGTATATCGGTAACCGTTCTACCAATTTGTATCAAACTCGGTATTTTTATTGTGCTTGCCACATAAAAGCAAAACGTTGAAAATTATTGAAATCGGACTAAAATTACGGCCGCTTTTCATATAACGGTAAATTTCAGAAATGCTTGAAACTGCAATATTTCGAAATATAAGGACGCTAATTTACTCAAAATTGATACACCCCGGCTTACCATCTAGCGGTAGCTTTCGGAAAGGTGAAAATCCATATATTTAATACTTGCGCCGGGTATTTAATGTTCGGCTCCACCCGAACTTAGACTTTCTTACTTGTTATTTTTATTTTTTAAAAGTGACTAGTCGCTTTTTATACCCTTTCGGGTATAAAGGTGAACAATAAGTCTATTCATAGGACGTGCTCGAACAAAAGCGATCAGTTCATTCCATATAAAGAGATCAAAATTGGTATTAGTCGCATGCTCCTTTGCGATTGCTCCCGGAGACATCCCGGATTAGTCTCATTTTTTGCAGGGCGTATACAAAAACGGCACTCAATTACACAATACATTGACAAAAACGATACTAGACTCTCTCGGTTTGATTTCGGAATGCTTACACATTGAGAAGTTAGCTTACTGCCAATATAGAAGTATTACATATATGGTCTTTATTTAACAATTTTAAAATACGATCTTTGAAAACGAAATATACTAAACTCAGGTAATGCTACCTATGTATCTAGGGTGGCCAGATGCGCTGATTTAATCAGTACATGTGCTGATGTTTTTCTACTGTACTGATTTTCAAGAGCCCGAAATCAGTAGATACGCAAAATCTACTGATTTTTTGAGTTTGTACTGATTTTTACATTTACACCCCTATTCTGCAACTCTTTCGTATTCGGATTTTGCTACGAATCGTAGAAATAGTATGCTGCAATCCGAATCGTATTTTCGAACTTTCGAAATTCGTAACAATGGCATGCCTAATAACTAACGAGTAAGTTTTTTCCGTAATTTTGTACGAAAACAATTCTGTGTCGGAAGCGAAATAAAAGATGTAAATCGATGTGTGTTTGCAAGATATATTGGTGGTGTTCATTTAAACAGATAAATTTGCCTTTCGCATATACGTATATTTTTATCCACTGCTTTATATAAAGGACCAAAACAAAATCTTTGTTGCCCTTTATCGAGAAACTTGGGTCTGGTTTAGTTATTTGTACAATTATTTTCGGTTGTTGTGTCCAAACGCATAACCCGAATCCAAAAACTTTAACATACACGTGTAATCAAAGGATTCACATTTTATTTAAGATAAATTTCCTTATTAATAAACTCGGTTTGCACTATGTACTTTATTGCAAATTTCTTCCCCGCAACACAGAACGGAGAATTCTACTTAGTAAGGGTTATAATTCCTAAGCGCGGCCGAAGACAGAAGCAAGCGCAACAGGTGGTGGACCTAACAAAGTGCATGTTTTCAATGGCTTGGAAGAAGCTGTTATTGCATTAACTGGATTGAGAAACAGAGCTTCAGGCATAGGAGTTCTGGCTTGTGGTTCAACAATTCAATCAGAAGCTGACATAGGTGCGTCCATGGTGACTATGCCCGACAGCTCCGCATACCTTTGTGAATCCATTGCCATAGCGCCCTCTTACTCTGCTGCTATAGTTTTAAATGCATCAGAACCCATAATTTTCCTCAAAATATGTAAAAATTAACAAATTTTACAATAAACAAACACATGGTGTGTGTTTTTTTATTTCTTTTCCACTTTGTTTTCCTTCATTCAGCTATCTTCGAAAAACAACTGATAGCTGGCAATGCTGAACATGTTTCCGCAAGGGTTGCAGCATGTGGATTTTTCGTTTTTCGTAGCGTAGCTACGAATTACGAATTACGAAAATTCGGGTTCCAGAATAAGGGGGTTAATAAATACTTTTGTAAATTGGTGTAATTAACATTTACTTGAGGTTTACATGTTCAAAACAATGGTTTTTGACAACTCATACGTGTGAGCAGATTGAAAGCATTAATTAAATTTAAACCATTATTAAAAAGGTATCAGCTTGCAGTTGTTTCGTTTCCTAGGATTTCGCAAAATAAGAAACTGTTTGGATTCAACCCAACCCGATTTGCAATCACGATTTGCAGGTTTTACAGGATTTACAGGAAAAGCTGGTTTCGCCATTAATAAATCTTATGAAAGGTGGTGGTGAGTTAATCATATATTAAGTACACTGAGAAGATGACAATAAGAGATAATCTTTTGATTATAATTAAACATCCACTGAGAAATCTGCTGTCAGTATTTCAAACTTAAGACGACTACTGCTACGGTGCAATGTAAGTTCTAAAAATTTGGTAAAAGTGCAAACTACCGACTCTTGGATATGATATATGTAGCTTTACTTTGATTTTTGATGTTCGACCACCTGTAATTTTACTTGCACATACACATTTAACACTATTGAATTTTATTCGTACTCCAAAATTCGTTTAGCGATAATTCGGTAATATACCTTTTAGTCAACATTTTAATGTGAAATGCTGTATTTAATAAGCACGCCAACTAAATATGTTTTAAATTTGTCAAATATGCAAACAGGTTCTGACTCGAGCTCGTCTTCTACTGAAACTGAATGGGCTAAATTTTTTTTTTTTAATTTTCACAATTTTTATAAATTTTCTAGAAAGTTTGAGACTTCAACTCACATGTCTTTTGTTATAGATTTAACTATATTTTTATAAAAAATTTAAATTAAGTAAGGAAAGATAAAATTTTCAAAACCTGTCAATACATTTTACTACTATTTTCCTGAGCATAGCTGTACATACATACGTAATACCTTTGATTTGTTTTAAAGTAATGAATTTTTATCTTGATAATGCTACATGTATTTAAAAGTCTATTGGTTATTTTTTGTTAAATTAATGCGCTATTTTATTGTTGTGGTTATGTTGTTATATTGTTAATAATAAAAAATACGCTTAAAAATGAGCTGACTTTTTTGGCTTTGTACTGATTTTTGATCCCAACTGTACTGATTATGTCACTATAATATCTGGCCACCCTATATGTGTCAGATGAAAATAGAAACATTTCTATTTCGTATATACATACGTGCATCTGCTGATTGAATCAATTGAGTGTGCATTCTCATTTTTTTCGTTTCAAAAGTGTGATTGTTTGATTTAAAAAGTTTAACAACCCTCTTGAGATTGGTTACAAATTGTAAACACAGAATATGTAGTGTGTTATGAAATGGTTGACATCCATTCACATAGAGAATGTGAATGAAAAAAAACTCAATTATGTATGATTCTACGTTTATGGGAATGCAATCTGTCATTATCTATTGTTGTATTTGTTGTATCTATTTGTTGTATCAGGGTTGAGATTTTTGTACTCAAAATGTGAAACCGGAAGATTGCCATCTCCCTTAAAATAAGTAAACAAATAAATATTTGGTGCTAAAATATTTTTCTAAGTATTTGGCCGAGCTTCTGCTCAACCTTGAGGTATGAGTTCTGTTGTTCTGGCACAAATGGAGACACCTATGTACATATTTAAGGCTCACTCAGAATACCAAATGATTTTATAAGAAGAGTTTTCAAGGCAGAAATATACTCGAAGGTTTGCCATTGCGTGCCGAAGGACGACTGCTATTTTGGTTATGATCTGACCAGATATTTAACCATGGTCCTATGGAGTGGAAGTACGCACATGTAATCACTCTGCTACGGCGTATCAAGAAAATGCAAAACCGCGTAATTGCATAAATTATTTTCTAGAGAGTAAAATCACCCATATTTCAAAATGGTTCTCTTTTTTATAAAGCAAACGTATTTCTGGGTAGTATATTTCAGGACAAATTGATAAGAATTGAGCCAATAACTTTTGTGAGCAAATCCAATTTTTGGCAAGAAATGTCAGTTACGAGGTTTTGCAGAATGACGATACGTGGTTTTGTACTTTAAACGACGATATGTAAGTATACATATTAGATTATTTGTTCCCAAAATGCATGAAAACTAGCAAACCAAGACCCCTCTTCCCACTGGTGGTTACATAATACTTGAATAGCCCCTTAATTAACATGTGCTTGGTTTATGCACGCACGGCCAGTTAAACAGGCATGTCTGAATCGATTTCCTTCATCATTCTTAGTAATTTGATGTGCATTTTTATTGTTATGTATTGCAAACAGACATTTTATGAACTAAATATGTTCTAAAATCTCTGTACACAAGTGCACTTATTTTTAACAGTTTCCAGTTAATGTAATATTAATCAAAACAGCTTTTATTTATTTTATGTATTATGTGATTTCTGGAATACAAAAAAGGGCTGTGACTGGGTTTATGTAATTTGAAATTGTATTGATGATTACTAATAATAATAGAAAGGCGCTTACATATCGATGGCCCTCTGCAATAACGACACAACTCAAAATTTCATATATTTCAGTAGAGCCAATTAAAGATTTTTTGTTTCGTAATTTAGCAATAATATGTCTTGGAACATAATTATTCCGGATTATTTGCAGTCATACTGTAAGCTTTCAAATTATGTCTTTTTCTAAAGCTGAAATTTTGAATTGTGCCATTATTGCAGAGGACCATCGACTTATGGTAGTGTTTGGCCGAGCTACTCCTCCGATTGTGGCATGCGCCTTGATGTTGTCGCACAAAGGGGAGGGACCTACAGTTTTACGCCGACTCCTGCCGGGGCCCGACCAATATTACAATAAACATTTTCTTTTTTTATGTTGGCCGGAACTGGGCTCGAACCCTCACCCTGCGGAATGGTAGTGCGCACTTCTAACTACTACACCACAGCGATCGCTTAATTAATTTTAATCATTAATCGCGATTAACCATTTATTCGTTAATTTTTAATCATTCATAGACTAACATTTTGTCGACAATACTCGCATAAGATAGTCCCAAATTTTAACAAAAGAGAAAAGTTATTTTCTTCAAAACTTTTGAATGACGTCTTGACTGAACTTACTAATTCGGAATTTCTACTATTACTTATAGAGTAGGCTATTAATAAAGTCTGGGTAATGAAAAAAAAATTGTTTATTATATGTTCCATAAATATTAGGAGACTTTTATTGTTTAATTTATTTTTATAGGATGTACAGCAATTTTCTAAAAAGGTCTCTTAATAGATTAGTTCATGAAAATTATTCCAAACGAAAACTTAAAATTGATAAAAGTATCTTAACTAAATTTAACTAATTTATATTAGAAGTTTTAAGTTTATCCCACTGTAAGTGTGAAATCAGTTGCTATGTGTTTCCATGATACAAAAAACCACTTGACAATTAAGCATATTGTAAAATTTCATGCTACCATAGCAAAAATTTTATTATTAATTTTTCGTTAGTTTAAAAACATTTTATTCTTAGAAACGAAAATTTTACCAAGCAAAATGTCTTTTGTTTTTTAAATAAATGAGGCTAATGCTCAATAAGTTGATAATTGTTGTTCTCATTTGCATACTTCACACCAACTCCAATATTGAACAGTGAACTATATTTTAATTTTACCCAAATACGCAGAGAAAATGATTCAGGTAAAACCCATGTATTCAAACCAAATTGTAAAACAAACATTTTTGAAACAATTTTACTTCATACAAAATTCAAAATACACTACTTGTATAACATACTTTAAAACGTAATCTTCGCAAAATAAGAACGAACAGTATATCATATTTTGTCTTTCGACTGAGGAGAACATTTGAAATGAAAAAATTACGCCAAAAATGTGCCGTGAAACGTTTTAGAATATTGTTCCTACAAATTGTAGTGCGACAAAATTTCCAACCAGAAAAGTAAAACGAAACACTTTTAAAATAAAAATGAAAATTTCGTTTCAGTCAATTAAACATGAGAATGGTTTAAAACGAAAACGTTTAGTATTAGAATTTTCAAAGCTACTTATAAAACTGAACTACTTTTCATCTGTTTGCATTATTTGTCGGAAAAATTTTGTGCTGATGATTCAAGCTACATTCATACATATGTATATACATAGCAAAAATGCGGAAATATGATATCGTTACGCCACTTAATGAAAGGAACGTTGCTGATACGGTACCCTTTTTTGATTAGAGAAAAGCTTTGGTAAGACTTTTTTATTTATTTATTTATTTATTTATTTATCATCAGTGAATACTTATTTTCATACTGACTACTAAGAAACTATCTAACTACTAATTATTATTAAGGTAGCTTAAGAGGATATTATTTAATATCCCTCCAGAAAGTGAGAGGTCAATATCAATAACTCGATTGATTTGATTAAGCTCACTAAGAGCTCGACTGATAGGAGCATTTATGGCATAATTAGATTTAACTCTATACAAATAGAATATGTCGAAGTGACGCAAGTTCCTAGTAGGGATATTGAGAGGTATCCTACTTAGAATATCAGGACAGTCCATATCTCCAGTTATGACTTTTATTATGAAGGAACAAGAGAGATATTTTCTTCTATTATCAAGTGATTCTAATCTTAAGAGTAGACATCGCGAGGTATAAGAAGGCAAAGGTTGTGTGAAATTTAAAGATCGCAGTGCAAATTTAATAAAAATCTTTTGAATACGCTCGATTCTATTTATATATGATACCTGGGCAGGCCGCCAGATAAAGGCAGCATATTCTAAACGGGACCTAACAAAGGCAATAAACAATTTCTTATGTGTATACGGATCCAAGAAATCTGAGCTGTTTCGACGAACGAATGCTAACATAGAGTAAGAATTTGCCACTATAAAATTTATGTGGCTTGCAAACGTGAGTTTTGAGTCAAAATATACTCCTAAATCTTTAACCGTGTTCACCGTCTTCAGTTGAGAACCCGCAATAGAATAAGTAGTATTTACAGTAACTTGCTTACAAAAACAAATTCTAATCGGTTGTTTAATAATAATTGTAAATTTTTCTATTTATATTACAGCATCTAACCAGCGTTAATCAAAATTATCAAGGCCCATGGAGGAAAAGTCAAAATATGTACATATCTTTCAGTTATTGTCTGCTTGTGTACATATATCAATAAATGTATGACAATGTATAGATTTAAATATCAAATGACTTTGTGTTTTAATCAAAATAGAAATTCAAAATCATATTTGAAAACGCATATTTTGGTATATAAAATAAAAATTTTAGAATCTTATCTGAACATGAGAATTTCCACTTATCAAACGGTCGTTTTAAAAAGAGATTTGAAAATGTTCATTTTAAAAACTAAAATATACATTTTAGAATATGAATTGAGGATGTTTTTTTCTCAAAACTAAAATAAATATTGTAGGTGCAAAACCTGGGTCAAAACGTTTTTAAAAATAAAACGTTCCATACAAATTTGGAAACGTAAATTTCTCTGTGTAGTAGGAAATATATTATAGGCTCTTATTATACCCAACGAATTTTTCAAATCGCTTTCAACCGTTACTGTATATTGAACAAATTTAAGCCTTTAAGACATTACGACGTCTAACACGAATTGTGAATCCCCTAAATATGCATTAAATTACGCATCAAAATTTGTAATTTCAGTGTTCGAATTATATCAGAAACAATCGCACCCGATATAGAAAACTGTAATAGTCGTGGCATCGTGAAATAATCAGCTGGCATAAAGACACTAAATATTTTTAAAATATGTTCACTTAAATTTTATTAACCTACATGTAAAATTTTTGCGAAGTGTTTCTTGAATTTAATGTAAAATTTAAACATTTTTAATATAAAATATTAACAATTTTAAAAGGTATATGTTAATACAAGTGATATATATAATCCCAAATTTATGATATAAAATACTCTCTATCAAAAAACTTAATTTGGGTAACACCGCTTCGAATTTACAATTGAGCAATTGTCAAAAATCTGCCTTTTTATCAAAAAGTTGCTTACCAGGGTGTTTTTGAACTAATGATTGGTACTGAATTAAAGAATGCACACACATAAAAGATTACAGCCTTTTCAATACTCACTCAGTGTTAAACCTTTTTTTGATTTGGCATTGGTGTTTTCAATCTTGCTATGAATATATGGATGTGTGAATTCATAGCTGCTTTGAGCGAATGGAAAATTTAAAAATTATAAACCTCGATCATAAGCGAGGAATAAGTAATGAAAACTGAAAAGAAAAAAAATTGTTGATTTAAAATTGAAAATGATTTCACACTTACACAGCTCTAATTTGCCTTTACACGATATGTTGGCATTTCCATATGTAAAAAGTGGCATGTACACATGCATGGGGCTGAGAACGAAATCGTGTGCGGTTAAACGCTTTAGCTCGCAGTTGGACTTCGATGTTTTCGTGATTGTTGAAACGTGGTTAAACAATGATTTTTTTGACTCCGAATTTTTTGACCCAAATCTGTTCGTTGTCTTTCGTAAGGATAGAGATTCCATCAAAACGAGTCGCTCAAGGGGGGGTGTCTTGATTGCGGTGCAACGCAAGTATCGCGCTTCGTTAATTACATTGGATAACGAAGATACCCTACTCGACCAGCTGTGTGTTAGTGTAAGTGGCTCTAATCTTACTGATAAATTATTTATAGTTGCCTCATATATTCCTCCAAATAGTGTTGATAGTCTCTGCAGAGCTCACTCAGATAATATTGTATCATTAGTTACTGGAAAATTAGGTGATAATCATATTTGTATTTTAAAGGTTTTTAATCTTAGCAACCTTAATTGGTCGCAAAGTTACTGTAATTCGGGTCTTACACCTACTAATCTCTCAACTATTTGTGAATCTTATTTTATTGATAATATTTTAAGCCTTAACTTGCTGCAAATTAACACATTTAAAAACAAGCTCGATAGATTGTTGGATCTAATCTTTGTTAGTGACAATATAAATTTTAATCTGTCTAAATGTTGCTCTCCCGTCACGTCCTCGGATATGCATCATGTTCGTGTTCCTTTGGTTCTTAATGTAGAATTTTATGAGTTCACCTCTGGAACTTTAGTAGATAAAATTGCCTTCAACTTTAAACGGTGTGATTTTGCAAGCCTGGATAGTTTATTTGCCGAGTTTAGTTGGGAAGAGCAGCTTTCAGGCACTGATGTCGCCGAGTGCTATGATTCTTTCAGGTCAGTGGTGTATAATACATGCTTACTCAATATTCCTACTATTAAAAGTAAGCCCTATAAACTCCCCTGGTATACTAAAAGGCTAAAAAAAGTTAAAAACCTTAGAAACAAATATTTTAAGAAGTTTAGATTAACTAATAACCAAGTTTTCTATGAAAAATATCGCCAATATCTGAAGAAATTTAACTGTTTGGATAAATTCTTGTATAGAAACTATATTCTTAGGTTCGACATCAATATTAAGTCTGATCCGAAGGCCTTCTGGAACTTCGTCAAGTCGAAAAAAGCGTGTTCCACAATTCCATCATCAGTCGTCTTCAGCGGAAAATCTGCATGTTCTCCACATGATGCTGCAAACCTCTTTGCTGATTTTTTTAAATCTAATTTTATTTCAGATGACGATTTTTCTATCAATAACCAAACATTGAATCCGAATTCCGCACTCTGTTTTGGTTCGGTTGCACTTACTTCTGATGATATCTTAAAAGGAATTTCGAAGCTCAAAAACTCATCGCAAACGCACTTTGATGGTCTCTCGGATCCTTTATTCAAAAGTTGTCCCGCTCTGGTACTTCCGTTGAAAATGATCTTCAATAAATCTTTGTATTTTGGGAAATTCATTGATGCCTGGAAACTGGCTTCACTAACCCCTATATTTAAAAATTGCAACAAGAATGATGTTAGCAATTATAGACCTCTCGAAACTCACAAATGTATCTAAGCTCTTTGCAATTGTCGTCAAAGATAAAATGTATTTCTCAGTTAAGAGTTTAATTAGCCAAAATCAACATGGGTTTGTAGCGGGTCGTTCCACTGTTACAAATCTGGCAGTCTTTAGCGAATATTGCATCTCAGCATTTTCAAGTTGATTGCATCTACACCGACTTTTCGAAAGCCTTCGACAAAGTTTCGCACATGGTGTTGATTGGCAAACTCGCATGCCTTGGCTTCCACTCAACCTTTCTGCAATGGCTCAAGTCATCTTGTATCGACGGCGGTGTGTTGTAACTGTGGATAACGCGCAATCAGAACCTTTTTTCGTTACTTCCGGAGTTCCACAAGGTAGTGTTCTAGGTCCCTTGCTTTTTATATTATTTATAAATGACATCGGTTCTTGCTTTTCTCTTGCTAATTTTTTTTTTATATGCAGAAGACTTGAAGATTTATTCAACTGTTCAGAATTCTCCTGACATGAAAAAGCTCCAATCCGAGTTGGATAACTTTTATTTGTGGTGCTTAAGATTTCATCTTTCATTAAATATTAACAAATGCTTTTACGTATCATTTTCAAAATCGCGAAATTTATTAATAACTCGGTATAGTTTATCTGAGTGTAGTCTGCAGTCAGTTAACGAAATCAAGGACCTTGGTGTTATCTTTGACAGCAAATTTTCATTTAGCAGCCATATTAATTTTATTATATCGAAAGCATATGCTATGCTTGGCTTTGTGCGGCGGAATAGCACTGAATTTTCCGATCCGTACACTTTAAAACTGCTATATACCTCTTTCGTACGTTCTCACCTGGAGTATGCAGCAATAATCTGGCGTCCGTTCCACCAGTTCCATATCAATAGGATTGAACGCGTTCAGAAAGTGTTTCTCAAATTTGCCTTACGATCACTACGCTTTTCTGAGCTCATGCCCTCATATAATGCGCGCTTATCGCTGCTCAATCTAAAATCGTTAGATAAAAGGTCAACATTTCTCTAACTTTCATTTTTTGCATTATCCAAGGATCTTGTGACTGTCCGCAGCTTTTGGGTAGAATAAATTTTAATGTACCGAGGAGGTATCTGCGTGCTTCCCTGCCTTTTTATGCTGAAAATTTCAGAACGAATTATGCCCGTAATGCACCCATTGGCCGTGCAATTTGCGAATTTAACCAGATCTCAACTTCTATCGACCTTGATTTTTCTCTACCTAAGTCAATTTTTATCAATATTCTTAATTTGATGCCCTAGTTTAAGCTTGATTGTTAAATAGTCTGTAAGAAATTATGCTTTCATAGACTGATTGTTAAATAAATAAATAAATAAATAAATAAATACATATCGTGTAAGAACATCTTAAGTAGCTTTTTTCTAAAATTTGACACTCTCACCTAGGGATGTTCCGATACAAGTAAATACGAGTACGTACTCGATACTTTTGTTTCGATACCAACTACTTTCTTTACTCGAATCATTGTTTCGATTCATACTTGGTATCGAAAGAAAAGTACTTTATCGAATCGATTTGAGCAAGTGCCATATCTTGTCAGTGTCGTTTTTATGAAAAATAATTGCTTTAAGCAATGACATCGCCAAAACCTAAAGTATGGATATATTTTTACAAAATTACTGATACCACAGCAAAGTGCAAGCAATGCTTTAAAACCGTAAAGTTTTGTGGGAACCTTTCAAAGGTTGAAATTGCTGTCTATTCTGCGCTGGTAACATAAATTGTGTAACCGGTAATTAAAGTGTCTGTCAATTTTTAAACCTTTTTCGCATTATGTGCGCTCTTGTAACCGGTAAATTTGGTTACCATCTCATGAGCTGGTAACAAAATATTGCATATTGGAATATGCAATACAAGAATTTCCACAAATCTTCATAGCTGAATTGCTGAATATTTCCAACGTACCTAGAATCGCGGTGACAAGAAGTTGTAACATTTTTTGGTAATACAATTTTCCGGTCACAAAATCTTCGGTATCGTAATAACAGAATAGACCTGTTAGTAATGAATAAATATACATATCGTTACTAATGACGAAATATAAATATCGACACCTTAGTGGAAGAACGATCTATCTCGGCAGCCAGTTCGAAAACGCCCTATCTCAGAAAACTTTTCAAGAACGCCCTATTTCAGAATTTGGTTCAAAAACGTCCTATCTCAACTGAAAATACATATATTGAAAAAATGTTGAGATAGGGCGTTTTTGAACCGAATTATAAAATAGGATGTTCTTGTAAAGTTTTCAGATATTTGGCATTTTTCAATCAATTTCTGAAATAGGCCGTTTTTGAAAAGTCTTCTGAGTTAGGGAGTTTTCGAACTGGCTGCCGGGATAGGTCGGTCTCCCACTCACTGTATTGTAAATACAATATAAATTGCTATTTATTTTTCGTTCATATCCAACAAAATAATACAAATAAAAAAAATAAAAGTGTTTAAAGTCATGTGTCGCTATGCATCGTTATTTTTCGGATCGGATTTTGCGTGAAAAACGCATAACGCAAAAGGTATGCCACAAAAAAACGCCGGAAAATCACTTTCACTTTTTTGCATATAAAAGGATGAAAGATTATCGATATAAGTAGGTATCGATACTTTCGGTTTACTCATACAAGTAGTATCGAAATAACGATTTGAGTAAACTCATTTAAGTAGGTATCGATAATTTGATGGTATCGGAACGTCCGTACTCACACCCACAGGGATGGTTTATGGAAGCAGGAGAAAAGGGGAAGAATTCAATCACACTTCCTAAAATGGGAGCTAAATTCCATAAAAAGATGTGAATGGTGGTATTTTATAGTGAATGGTGGTATTTTAAAACAAAAACGAATTTGATTTAATTATTTAATTTAAACAACCTTATTTACATTGAATACAACCCCTGATTGTTATTAAAAATAAATATTTCTATGTATATACCAAACTTGCGTACGTCAGACGGCGCATAACTCGAAAATGGATGGTCCGCTTTGAGCTGTTTTTTGTTGTATTTGTTTGACGCATGATGGATATGAAGAAGCTATTTGTTTGTGGAAAGCTTATGCAATATTTATTTAAAAAATTATGACAAATAAAAAAATTTGGAGCTTACATTTCTTTCGCGGTTAGGGATCGATTGCTTCGAATATGGTAATTCGAGTTCTTTGATGTCGCACTTTTAATGTATTGGGGAGATAATGCCACAGGCAGAATATTAAACATTGGCTTACGCAGCCGCAATTGGCGATTCGTGGCGGACAAACTCAGGAAGAATATAAAGAACACGCAGCTACTGAACGACTGAGACAGGGAACGTGGTCTACATCGTCAAATGGGAAGTGCCATAAGTGTGCAATTACATCGCGCCATTGACTAAACCGAGCTGTCGTGTGACGATTGGGCCTATGGATACGGTTTGGCAATATTATATTGCGTCAAAGTCTCATTCGGTGACACCATTAGAACCATTGGGCGCTTTACTTTACAGCGACTTGGCAGAATCAAGAGGTCTCTACCAGAGTTGTGAAAAATGCATTAAATTTTTTAATGCATAGCATTTTAATGTAAATGCAAAAAACTAATGCATTAATTTTTGATATGTAATGTAAATGAAAACTTCAATGCATTAATTTCGAAGAAATAATGCTAATGATTTTTTTTTTTGTATTAACATTAAAATGTTAAATGAATGCTATTGCAATAATTTATTGCATTAAAATTATAACAAGCATTAAAAACCCATTAAATAATTTTATTTTGAAGTAAAAATTCTTTGCTGACGTTGAGGGTAGCATTTTAAGGTCAAAAAAGATAGTGACGGACGTTAAGGCTGGCTTTCACTATGTCAAGTTCAATTGCATTTGTCGTTAAATAGGTAAAAACACATTGTCTAATGGAACTAAAAAACGGTTTATTGATTGATTTAGATCAGAGTAGGTCCTCAGTCGTGTACATGCGCTGCCAAATTGGCAAATCGGTATTCATCAAAAATCATCATAAAAATCTACAAAAGCGCTTGCATGCACATTGGCTTTTATTTTCATAAAACATCTAACAATGTTTAGAAGAATTTTTCTACAAATACAAATAATATAATGAAGCTGAAAAAACTACCAGTAAGTATTCCAAGTCCTTCCAAAAAAAGGTTATTATACAACCAAAAGTTACAACCAAAAAGGAGTTATTATATTTCATTAGAAAAAAAATTTTATGGTTTTTAATAATGCAAACGAGCAAAAGTATTAAACATTTTAGTGCATTAAAATTTTTCAAGTAGCATTAGCTTGGATAATTTATTGAAAAAACAATTTCATTAGCATTACATTTTTCAGAATTAATGCATTGAAGTTTTCATTTGCATTATATTTCAAAAATTAATGCATTAATTTTTTACATTAACATTATTGCTTTAAATACTATTAATTCATTGAAAAATTAATGCATTTTTCACAACTCTGGTCTCTACGAATATCGACACATATATTTCGGCATTTAAGAGAATTTCGTCTCTTTAACCTACATTGAATTTCTGTAGTCCAACGATTCTTATCCATTTTGTCTAGTTATCGCCAGCGAATGAAGAACAAAAATTTCTTCAAATTTAAAAGGTAAAAATTTCACTTCTAAAAATTTAAAAATGTTCTTAAAACTTGCAAAGAAATTTGGAAAAGAAATATCACTGTTTTTGTTTTCGGGAGTAGGGTGGGAGTGTCATTGAAAAAATTAGAGCGAGAGAAAGTTTTTCTTACAAAACCTTTCATTGTGGAATCATGTTTCGTACCTTTAATTTTTTGAATTTGTAGCCAACTATCTGGCGATTTTGCCCACTCCTTCCACTGCGTTTCAGCATTTGAATTTACTAAATATATAAGACACATTTAAGCACGAATCACAGTCCCCAGTCATACATTTAACACTAGTATTTACATTACAACAATTTCATGCAATAATTGAGAAGAAGATTTGAGAGAGGAATTCCAAGTATCTTCCAAAGCAACGACCAGAAAACCAATATTGGCACGGTGAATACAAACACATACATTGTGTGGCATTTCAAACTGAAATCTTAATTCGTAAAGTTTGCTCTTCCGTATTTCTTCTGGATTATTTTGTTTGAAAACCTCAAACACTTCAGATGCAGTCATAACTAAATGTTTATTAGCAATCGTGGTTATGGCGTTTTCGGCATTTTTAATACGAAGTACATTTTTTAACCGACTTCCAAAAAAGGAGGAGGTTATCAGTTCGTCGGAATATATATATATATATATTTTTTTTTTTTATGTATGTTACCGCATAACTTTGGACCACGTCAACCGATTTCGAAAGGGCATCAGAAAGGTAGTGTATGAGAGGTGGTCCCATACTAATCTGGTTAAGATCCGATCGGTTGATCATGAGATATATATATATATATTTTTTTTTTATATGAGAGTTGAAGCCGTTTTTTTTTGCTAAAAATTACTTGTTCGATTAGGTGTTTAACCAGTTGAACATCTTTTTCGGGTAGAGTATCGGATCTTTTGCTTAGGTTCGATAGTGACTTTTTATTGATGAGTTGCGGCAGACAATTCTCTTTAACCAGCTCCAAAACAACCGCCTGACGTTTGTCGGGGCTTGTAGGTAAAGCTCTATTGGTTTTGTTCACAGCCTTTCCCAGAGTTTTCTTGCACTTGTATGTGCCTAGAGGAGAAATATTCTCACTTCCTTTCTTTGCTTCCTTTTTTATCCCTGCTTCGACGCTGCCGGTTTCGATCAGCTTGCCGCTTCTCCGCTAATTTCCGTTTGTTGTTAAATATAACTTATTTCTTTTTCTGTCTCCGTGCTTTTCCCACTTATTTTTAATTTTTCTGGGTCACTTTTCAAGGTTTCTCTACTCTTCATCTTTCTTGAAGCACTGTCCATCCTGAAGAAATGAATTTCAAAAACTTGTAGACAGATCTGTGTAAGTGTGAAATCATTTTCCATTTTAAATCATCAATTTTTTTCTATTCAGTTTTCATTACTTATTCCTCGCTTAAGATTGAGGTTTATAATATTTAAATATTCCATTCACTCAAAGCAGTTATGAATTCACACATCAAGATATTCATAGCAAGATTGAAAAAACTAATGCCAAATCAAAAAAGGTTTAACACTGAATGAAATGAATGTATAGAAAAGGCTGCAATCTTTTATGTGTGCGCACTCTTTAATTCAGTACCAATCATTCAATATAATTAGTTCAAAGACACCCTGGTAAACAACTTTTTGATAAAAAGGCAGATTTTTGACAATTGCTCAATTGTAAAAATTCGAAGCGGCGCTACCCAATTTAAGTTTTTTGGTAGAGGGGAGTTTATATCATAAGTTTGGGATTATATATCAAACAGTTGTATTAACATTAACGTTTTAAAAATAATTCATATCTTATCTTGAAAATGTTTAAAATTTACATTAGATTCGATAACTACTTCGCATAAGCTTTACATTTCAATTGATAAAATTTTAGTGAAAATATTTTAAAAATCTTAGTGTCCTTAATAAAAGAAAAACAGCTCATCATAAAAATTGTATCGCCGTTCGGCGTTGGCGTAAGACTGTAGGTCCCTCCCATTTGTGTGACAACAAAGGCGCACGCTACAAATCGGAGGAGAAGCTCGGTCACACAATTAGCAAAAGTGTCAGCGCGAAAATAAGATTATTATAAATAAATTTAGTTTCAAACAGGTCGCAACCCTCTTCAAACACCTCAAAAGTATTCCCAATATTATTCAGTTGTATTCACATGAGCCCGTAATTACCATTTTTTACTAGAATTTTCCAGATTTTACCGGAAATCGTACTTGGTTTTCTGGCAACGGAGAGGACAAACCAGAGAGTAAGTAAGGTCATCTCATTGTCAGAAGCTACCAGTTTTAGTCCGAAGATTTTTTGGTGGTAAATTCTGGTAAATGTGTCTAAAGATCAGATGTAGTGTGTTTGACAACCAAATTGCCAACCAAAGAGAAGTGCACTCTGCTAATGCATGTTGAAAAGTAAATAATTACTTATTTGAGTGGATGCTAATGAATTTTGGTTCAATCACAAAACGCCTAAAAAGGTATTAACCGTTATTTTACGTTTAAAAACTTTAATATTTTAACATATTACCACCCTATACCCTACACCCTATATATGCTTGACCGTTGAACTAAATCGTTGTTTATTTGGATAAAATTAAAATATATTTTACTGTTCAATATTGGAGTTGGTGTGAAACAAAAATTAATAATTTATTGTTAGTATGCAAATGAGAACTACAATTATGAGCAAAGGCAGTTGGGCTTGCTGAAGTTTCTAATCTAAGAAGAAAATGTTTTTAAACCAACAAATATTGCGTATGGTAGCATGAAATGTCACAATCTTCTTAGTTGTCAGGTTGTTGATATTGCGACGAAAAAGTGACAATGGAACTACCTCCTTTTTATTACAAGCTTTTATTTAACTTGGTCATCCCGCGGAAATCGCGGAAATTTCGAATCGATTTTAAACTAACTTCCCGACAAGTTAGAGACTTGAAATTTTCAGCATAGTTCCAATCACGATGACAATGCAATTTAATATATAAATGAATTCCCCATATGGTCCAGGGGTCTTGATTCAAAGGCGGTCAAAAAATATTAAGATTTATGGCTAACAGAGCGTAATTTGCCAAAGAACGTAAAACCACTATAAAACTGTTAAAGCTGCCGGCGATAGTGTAGCAAAGCTATTTGTGGAAAATTCTAGATATCAACCTAGTCTAGGTATGAACCTCGTTGTAGGAATTAGAAGACTCCAGATGTCGCCCCGCCAGAAGAAGTTAAATATTGCGCCTAAATATATGCAATGCTACAGCGGAAATGGACGACACGCCATTTCTTTAAATAAAATTTACTGCTGCTATATGTACATATGTATGTTTGTACAAAACGTAAGCAAACAACATTTTGCTTGCCAAGTCTTCTGTTCTCTTTCATTGCAAGTTGAATTATTTTAATATCTATTGCAAAATTTTTTACATAAAATAAAATACCACTTTTTAATATACAACGATTTTATAAATGGACTAAAAATTATAAAATAAAATACTGTAAAAAAAATATTTTTTAAAAACAAGCTTTTTAACCGTACAATCAAAGGAATAAAATGAAGAAGTGTAACAAAAGATTTTTTATCAAGAAAATTTTGTCAAAAATGCACTAAAATGAATAAAATAAAATAAGTTGAGGTCTCGTTAAAGTTACCAAAAGCCATTTAGTGAAAGGAGTTATTCAAACTTTAATGAAAATTACTGACAATTTGTACTAATTTACTTCGTTTTTAAAAAAGCTTGTCGGCGAATTCAGCGTACATGCATAATTGGTTAGGTATGTGTGTATATGTATGTATGCAGATGTTTAAATGCCGGTTTTCTATTCACGCGACAAGCTTTTTTAAAAACCAAGTAAATTAGTACAAATTGTTAGTAATTTTCATTAGAGTTTCAATAACTCCTTTCACTAAATGGCTTTTAGTAACTTTAACGAGACCTTAACTTATTTTATTTTATTAATTTTAGTGCAGTTTTGACAAAATTTTCTTGATAAAAAATCTTTTTACACTTCTTCATTTTATTCCTTTGATTGTACGGTTAAATAAAAGCTTGTTTTTAAAAAATATTTTTTTACATTATTTTATTTTTATTATTATTACCTTCCTTTTATTAACTCGGGATGTAACTATGTAATATTGATGCGCCTAAAAGATGCAGCGATTTCTATTCTCACGTTACATACCTGATGACAGTACGAATGGTAACTATAATTGGGAGGGATTGTTAAAAAAATCCCGAAGTATAAACTACTGAAAATGGCGAAAATTCAGGATCTAAAGATTGAGGAACTCAAGCAGGAGTTGGAGAAACGAAATTTAGCAACCTCCGGAAGAAAAGTGGAGTTGCTATCACGGTTGCGAGAGGCTATGGAAAAGGAAGGCATCGACGTTGACAAATACGACTTCCATCGTGAAGATGACGAGGCATCCTTGAAGGACAAAGACAAGGAAGAGGTTGCTGGTTCATCGAATGATGTGGAGCAGAAATCAGCGAAGCTTGAAGAGCAGGGAAAGGCCCCTTTTGCGTCAACGGCTATAGACGTGAACATGTTATTGGGTGCCATGTCACAGATGTCATCTCAGATGCAAACACAGTTGTCAGATATTTCGTCGCAGCTACAGGCACAGAAGACACACTTATTACAGTAGCTGGAAGTGCAGGATGCAAAAATTACACAACTACAGGAGAATTTGGCTAGAGATAACGAACAAATCAAGGATAGACAGGATAAACTCGAGGCTAAGGTAGAACAGTTGGAAGGTCGCCTCCGAGATTTGCAGATGAATCGTCCAGCTACTTCGACAAGTGCTCCCAAGGTAAAGACTCCATACTTTGACGGCACGATTCCTTTCCAAGTCTTTAAGCTCCAGTTCGAGAAGACAGCTACAACAAATCGTTGGAGCATGGCGGATAAATCCGCTGCTCTGTTCGTGGTATTAAAAGGACCTGCAGCGGAAATCTTGCAGACTATTCCCGACTGTGATAGGAACAATTACGATGCCTTAATGGGTGCAGTGGAAAGACGTTATGGTAACGAGCACAGGAGAAGACAGATTTACCAGATGGAGCTGGAGAATCGCTGCCAGAAATCCAACGAGACTTTACAGGAATTCGCCTCTGAGATTGAAAGGTTGGCTCATTTGGCAATTGGAGACGCATCTGTTGTGCATCTTGAAAGGGTAAAAATCCAGAGGTTCATCAACGGAATGCGGGACATGTATACCAAGCGAGAGACGTACGCGAATCCAAAGGCAACATTTGCTGAAACCATCTCATATACTCAGACACGTGAAACGGCAGCACTCCTAAGTAAACCAGCCTACAAAGCCCATCGAGTGGAAGTGGAAACACCGGACGAGACAAATGAAATACTGAAGAAGCTAATCCAACTGCTGGGCGAGAAAAAGCATGGATCTGGCAAATGTTTTAAATGTGGAAAGCCAGGCGACTTCGCCCGCGATTGCAGTGCAAGTTCCAATGGGCTCAACAATTCAGCAGGACGCAAAGGCAGGGCTGAGGGAGACGAATCCAACTCCAATCAGTCGTAAAACTAAAACGAGCCAGCAGTAAGGGGCATACGCTGGCTCACGCAATTGAAGGCCCCACACTCTCCGTCTCGCGAATTGGCAGAAGAGCGAACAACGTTACTGTTGGTGGATATGTGGATGGACATGAGCGAGTATTAACTGTGGATACGGGTGCATCACATTCCATCATTCGATCTGATTTGGTCACTAAAGAAGTAAGACCATTACCGGGAGCAAGGCTGAGGACTGCAACTGGTGAGGACACCCAAGTTGTAGGAGAGGTAACGTGCAAAGTCGCAATAGGGAATGTGACGGTGTTATACAAGTTCATAGTCGCGGCGATTATGGATGAAGTCATCATTGGATTACACTTTTTATTTGATCAAGGTATTGAGATCGACATGAAGAACAGGATCATGAAGTAAAACAACATGGTAGTGCCCCTTAGGTTTGGGTATGATGGTCCGTACAGCAGCAAGCGAGTGATCCTAGAGGAAAGCGAGCAGATTCCACCGAAGTCAGAAGCAGTTGTGTGGACGAAGATTGATGGAGATTGTGGGTTTTTGAAGCAACACAAAATTCTACACCGGACGTACTTATTGGTAAAACTGGCTAAGACGCAAAAAGATGGACGCATCCCAGTTCGAGTGCTCATGAGTTCAAATCACTAGTCAAACTCCGAAGAGGAACTGCACTGGGGAAATGTCGAGAGGTAGAGGCAGTCTTCAACTGCAAAAAATTACCTGAAAGCGATTCCATTGGCGAGAATGACATCGCGGAAGACATTAATGCATGGACGGAAGCGTTGGAAGAAAAATACCAGCACAAGGCTAAGGAACTTCTCCGCAGATACTCCAACATATTCGACAAGGATGGCGACAAACCAGGCAGGACTAACGTTGTGAAACATCCCATTGATACTGGCGATGCAAGGCCAATCCGTCAAGCTCCTCGGAGTGTTCCACTTGCCAAACGTGAAACTGTTAGCAAAATAATAAAATAAATGAGCGAGAGTGGTGTGATTGAACCATCAGCGTGTCCATGGAGTTCACCGGTATTACTTGTGAAGAAGAAGGATGGTCAAATGCGGATCTGCGTAGACTACCGGAAACTAAACGATGTGACGAAAAAGGACAGCTGTCCTCTTCCCAGGATCGATGACACTCTGGACTCGTTGACTGGAACAAAGTGGTTCTCAACACTCGACCTTAAGAGCGGTTATTGGGCAGTGGAGGTAAGTGACGAGGACAAGGAGAAGACAGCTTTCAGCGTTGGAGACGGTCTGTGGCAATTCACGGTGATACCCTTTGGATTATGCAAGGCTCCTGCCACTTTTGAACGACTTATGGACCATGTGCTCAAAGGACTGCATTGGAAAACATGTTTGGTGTATCTAGACGACATTATCGTACTGGGTAAAAGCTTTGAGGAACACCTGAACAATTTGGAAGAAGTTTTCCAGAAGATAGCTGGCGCTGGTCTGAAGCTAAGTCCTAAAAAGTGCTCACTGTTCAAGAAGGAGGTGAACTACTTGGGACACAAGGTGACAATGGAGGGCGTCTGTATTGCGAAGGAAAATATAGAAGCAGTAAAGGATTGGCCAAGACCTAGAAACCTGCACGAACTACAAAGTTTTCTTGGGCTATGCACCTACTACCGCCGATTTGTTTCGAATTTCGCCAGCGTTGCTAATAGCCTCCACGAGCTCACTAGGAAAAAAAGAGCCTTCGAGTGGAACAAGGAGCAGGAGGAGGCTTTCCAAACTCTGAAGGAACGGCTATATACTGCACCTATGCTAGCGTATCCCGTTCCAGGTGCAACGTTTATTTTGGATACGGATGCTAGTGGCTATGCCATAGGAGGCGTACTGTCGCAGGTAATTGATGGGCAGGAGAAGGTAGTTGCCTACTATAGCCGGTCGATTGGAAAACCAGAGAGGAACTACTGCGTAACTCGGAGAGAACTACTAGCGTTGGTGGAGTGCGTCAAACATTTCCACAAGTACCTCTATGAGCAACGTTTCCGAGTTCGAACGGACCATGCAGCGCTGAAGTGGCTACTACAGTTTAAGAATCCAGAAGGACAGCTAGCTCGGTGGATTGAGAGACTGGAAAGTTATGACTTCGCTATTGAGCCCCGCAAGGGAAGTGTCCACGGTAATGCTGATGCCATGTCCCGCCGACGATGTACCCTGGAATGTAAACACTGCTCAAAAGCTGAGGGCAAAGAGGACATTATAGACGTCCGTGGAAGGAAGAACAGCAACGAAAGTGTCAGCAGGAAGATCCAGATCTGGATTTTGATGCATGGACTGGAGGTGGACAGAAGGCCCACTAAGGAGCAAATTGCAGCGGAAAACCCTATGGCAAAGGCGTACTGGGCACAATGGAACAGCTTAAAATTAATATCTGGCTGTTTGCATAGGGTATGGGAAAGCGAAGTCGGCCAGTGCTCCCGCAACCTGATAGTAGTTCCAAGGGTAAGAATTCCGGAGGTACTCAAGGAATTCCACAATGGTCCTAGTGGAGGGCACCTAGGAATCACGAAGACCCTGGAGAAGGTTAAGCAGAGGTTCTATGGGGTTGGTTGTCGGCAATCGGTCGCAGAGTGGATTGCGCGGAGTGTATTGCAGCTAAAGGGCCGAAATCCAGAACTCATAGCCAGATGAAGCAGTATAACTCAGGTGCACCTTTCGAGCGTATTGCCATGGATGTAGCCGGTCCATTTTCTATCAGCGCACAGGGAAACAAATACGTCCTTGTAGTTATGGACTACTTTAGCAAATGGACGGAGGTATA
Organism: Rhagoletis pomonella; assembly: GCF_013731165.1. Taxonomy (NCBI): domain Eukaryota; kingdom Metazoa; phylum Arthropoda; class Insecta; order Diptera; family Tephritidae; genus Rhagoletis; species Rhagoletis pomonella. The sequence goes on along the minus strand of NW_023458562.1, from coordinate 9,092,374 downwards.
CAGTAGCGGAGGTATTCACCTACAATTGGGTTGGGAGATACGGTGTACCTATAGAGCTGCACTCTGAGCAGGGAAGAAATTTTGAATCGGCGGTGTTCCAAGAGATGTGCCAGATACTGGTTATCCGGAAAACTCGAACAACGGCTCTTCATCCCCAATCAGATGGCTTGGTGGAACGGTTCAACGGATCCCTGGAAGAGCATTTGCGGAAGGTCGTGGACAAAAATGAGAAAGATTGCGATGTTCGCATACCCTTGCCCTGATGGGATACCGGTCAGCAGTGCATGAAACAACGGGTAAAACTCCTGCAAGGGTAATCTTCGGCAGTGAGCTCCGTTTGCCTAGTGACCTGAAGTTTGGAGTAACTGGCGATGCGAGGAGGATTGGGAAAGATACGTCCAACATCCTGGAAGAGGAGCTGAGAGAGATACATGCTCTTGTAAGACAGCGCACTCAAATTATGAGTAACAAGATGAAGGCCAGGTATGACAAGGCAATGAACTCCGAGGGTTTCCAAGAGGGAGACTTAGTGTTGCTGTACCCTCCACAACGGAAGAAAGGTTTGTCCCCAAAACTACAATGCAACTGTGCAGGTCCATATAAGGTCGTCAAATGGCTGAATGACGTAGTGTATCGAATCCAGACCGTTGGGAGACCAAGGAACAAGATGAAGTTGGTCCACTTGGAAAGGCTTACATCGTTTGGCACAGCAGGTGTGTCTGATCGGGACGATCAGACTTAGGTAGAGGGCAGTGTGGCGAATGCTGCGGCAATACAAAGCGAACAACGAGAAATAGGCAGAATGTTCGAGGAATGACGTAGACTGTTCCACAAAGAGAAACGTCAAGTTGGATGAACACTGCGAACAGCGAGAGAAAGAGAATGAACTTCAGAACGTTCGAGAGTTGCCATGAGTGCGAGCGCAGGTATAAAGGAGCCACGGCACAGCGGAGTTGAGTTAGTTACAAGTGAGTTGCGAATAAGTAAGCTATAAGTTTAATTGTGTTAACAAGTTTTGTAAAGCATTGTAATTGCTTTAACGAGTATTGTAAAGTGTTTTTACGGTATTAGCAAGTATTGTAAATTGTTTGTTGTACAATAAAGTTAATTGTACTACAATTTGGTCATCGTGAGCATTTATTTAACAATCCAGCGATACGCGCCGTAGGATATTTGGGAAATCCCTCAACCAAATCTAATTTTTGCCACAATGACGATTTAGGCAGTTTTGCAATTGGTCGATGAGCGGTTTTGCAAAAACATCGACGATATGTATATCTGTACATATGAAAATATGTGCGCCCTTAAGATGAATGCACAGTAAATTGAAATTTTGTAACGTTGCTAGAGCACTTTTCAGATTTATGTCTTTAACACCAAATTATTTGATTAAAAAATTTTTACTTAGAACGCTGAAACCGAATCGCAAACGCACTACAGAGAGTTTCACGCTGTCAAACGACAAAAATTAATTAAGGGCCGTTCAATATCCGGTTAACACAAACTGGTGGTAAAATGTCGATATTGACTTTTAACTGGGACGTAGTGACAACTAGACAGACTAGACGGCCCTAAGGGTTATTTTAGCCATCTCTGGTTAACACTAACCTCCATTTAAACATCGTTATCGACGTCACCTACTCTCTGTTATATGCATAACAGTAGCGCTCTAGCTTTTATAAAGATTTTATCTTGTTGCTTTAAATAGAAAAATTCTTTAAATATAAATTCGATCTTAAACTGAAGCATTTTCACCTAAGGTAATCCTTTTCACCACTTCAGATAGGTTATTAATTAAAAACAGTATTCAGAAGAAGAACATCGTACTAACTGAAATTTTTTCGCCTGTGGCTTATTAGAAGTATGTACACTTTTTAGATGCATGTGCATTTGCGTGCCTTTTATCGTATCTCGGTATTTCACTAACTCCCTGTGTGAGGAAACCAAATAATTCCCACAGCTGAAGCTAATTTCCGGTATTTCTCTTACTAGCGCCTGAAACTATACGTATTATTTAACAAATTTATAGCGTTTTTACGTTCTTTGACAAATTACGCTTTGTTAGCCATGAATTTTACTGTGTTTTGACCGCCTTTGTATCAAGACCCCTGGACCTTCTAGGAAATTAATTTATATTTTATATTGCATTGTCATCGTGACTGGAACTATGCTGAAAAAGTTAGTTTAAAGTCGATTGGAAATTTCCGACGGATGACCAAGTTAACTAAAAAAAAATGGGTTGGCTTTCCAATAAGGGCGGTCGTTAAAAAGATGGTGATCGAATTGGGAGTGGCCATGACATCTCCAACGACCTTTTTCGAGAGGGAATGCACCGCCATTGATAAAAATATTACTCCCGACCACCTAGGCCCCCTATGGTTCCCTTGGGACCCCTTAGAAAAATGCACAGGACAATATTTATATCCTTGATAACAGAAGAGGTGCCTGCCCCTCTTCTCCGGCAACACAGAAAGGAGATTTCTACTTAGTAAGGGTTATAATCCCTAACCGCGGCCGTAGGCCGTCTATGCCGAAAGGAGTCAAGTACAAAAATACTGTGGATACCCAAGCCGGAGTTATATCCACAAGAAATGTTATACAATTTTGACAAAAGAAGAGGGATTCCTCCTCTCTTCTTCGGCAACACAGAAAGGAGAATTCTACATAGTAAGGGTTATAATCCTTAAGCGCGCCCGAAGGCCGCCTACGCAGGAAGGAATTCTACGCAAAAATACTGTGGACGCAGGTGAAGATTGTGATTTTTGGCGATTTTCTTAGGGATACCAATAGGGCGCCTAGGTTGTCGGGGGTTGCATTTTTGTCAATGGCGATTCATGCCCTCTCCAAAAAAGGGGTTGGAGGTGCCACGCCCACTCCCCCTTCGCTAAGAGCCTTAATTTAATATTTTTCTGATTTTTATACCCGAGCGCCCTGCACTTACCTGACTACAACCATGCTTACACCTTTTCCCTATCATACTTAACTTTGCTTACTAAGTAGAGTTTACCACATTATGAATGGCAAAGTACAGGGCGTAAAATAATAACTGTCGCACAGGTTTTTTGAAAAATAAAAGGGTCCTTTATAGATTTTGCGAAAAAAATGATTTTTTGTTAACTTTGTAAATATTTTACTTTAATTTTATTAACAAGTTTTAAAATTTGTATCCTTATTTGCATTTGCCACCCAGAAAATAACTGTATAGGGTTGGTCGAATGAATACCCTCCTAGTCACCAGTTCCGAGTCCTTTCGATTTTTGAGTAAGAGGATTTATGTTAACAAAAGACGGAGTATAAAGGACCCAAATGGGGGACATTAGCCTATGCCTAGGCCCTATGGTTACAGAAGATATGTAATAAAGTAACCGAGCAAGACTTGCGTGCCGCTTGCGCTTTTCTCCCAAACCCGCTGGTAAACCCAAATGAAGGTTAAAATTTAAAAACTAATTAATAAAATTTAAATAAAATCTGTGGAAAGTTAACAATAAACTACTTTTTTTACTTGCGCTTTTTTCTCAAAGTGTTTACCGCCGGTAAACCCAAATAAAAGTAAAAATTTAAAAACTAGTTAATAAAGTTTATGTAAAACCTGTGGATAATTAACAATAAACTACTTTTCTCGCAAAGTCTATAAAGGTCCCTTTTATTTAAAAAAAAAACTGTGCAACAATTATTATTTTACAACCTGTATATGATAAAATATTTATATGTAGCTGGAAAAAGGAGTACAAAAGAAGTACAAAACTAATAAATGAGGACATTTCCAGATATTTTTATTTGGGAGTACAAGGGAGTACATGGCAATAAAAAGGAGTACGTTTACTCCCAAAAGCAGTACGTCTGGCAACCCTAGTTTTGATTAATATTACATAAACTGGAAACTGTTAAAAATTTGTGCTCATATGGAATAGTAGCTTATTTCGAAAGGCTGGCTTTAGTATAATGTTGCATTCGCGGCATACGATTGCGAATGACTTACTGGAACCGAGCCGTTGAAGAAATGTTGGCAAATAAACGTGCAAGAAATAGTTCCGATACTAGCAAGTTAATATTCTTATTAAGTCCCATCAAAAAATTCCTTCTCGTATAATAAATGTAATAATTATGAATGTATAATAAATAAAAAATAATAAAGTGTCGTAGAATTAAGGGAATGCCGCATTATAGTAAAGCCAGCCTATCGATATAAGCTACTATTCTACTACCGCTTGTGTACACAGATTGAGTTACCAAAATGTCTGTTAGCAACAGATAATAATAAAAATGCACATTAAATTGCTAAGAATGATGAAGGAAATCGATTCAGATATGCCTGCTTAACTTACGGTGACCATCCATCCTTTATTTTAAAGGACAGTCCTTTATTTTAGGACGCCTTTTGTCCTTTATTTCTTGAACTGTCATTTAAATCAGCTCTGCATTTTTGAGAGGTAAATTTTTAAACATAGAATATGAAAAATAAAAATGTCCCTTATAAAATAGAATGAAAGCCTTCGTCAGCTTGTTTCGCATCCCACTTACGGGCTTTTATTTAATCGGTAATCTTTGTACAATCTATAAAGCACAGGGAAAGTTGTGCCCAGGAACGTGATGCACGCTGAGTTTCCAGTTCCACTGAAGGAGAACAATAAACCCCCTATCGCTCAGTGGCTCAAAACTGGCATTTAGTGTTCGTAATTCACTGGAGCCTTCATTTTTTGTCACTTAATTTGATCATTTTTTTTTATGAAAGCTTATAATATTTGCAAGAGACCAGTTGGGCCTGATTTGTAAATTTTTATTTGGTTGTATTAAATTTTTTAGTGAAAAATGCAGAAAAAGTGGCAATTTTAAAGAAAATGTATTCTCCTGTTCCAGTTAATAAATATTGCATAACAAAGACTAGTTGAAAACAATTGTATGGTTCTCCCAAAACGAAAGAATTACAAACAAACAAAAAAAATGTTATAAAAAATGTTCACCAAAGTATTTTTTTTTAGTAAAAATTGGTTGAAAAATATGAACATTAAATTCCAATTTTTAACCACTGTGTCCTGGCTTCGGCGTGCAGTATGAATTATGGTAAACGCATTTTGGCAGCAAAGGATGGCGAAGTCCTGGAAAACGATTTGGCTTCATTTTTCGGAGTCGGTTAATTAACTGGTAAATATCTGATTTAAATTACGATATGGGTAAGGTACTTTTATCATACAAGTTGTATGTACGTATTCCCAACTCATTTTAAAAAATAATGCCTTTATTTTACGTTGGTTAATATGGTCACCGTACCTTAACTGGCCATGCGTGCACAAAACAAGCAAAAGGTCATTAAGCGGCTATTCAGTTATTATGTAACAACCAGTGGGAAGCGGGGGTCTTTGGTTTGCTTATTTCTGATGATAAGGGGCAACATTTCTTCATATAAAACATTAATTACACACGCACAAATTTTGCCTGCGGTTTCGCACACAATTGAACACTGCACTTCACCCTTGTTTCGAATTTCTGAAAACGTTTTTTAAGCTATTTAGTGGTTTAATACTTCTTGGAGGCGCTTGGTATTGTAAAAAAATATGCGCAATTCGATCCCTAACTATATTTTTTTGTAAAGAACGCCCGTTTGCTTTAAATTTGTAAAATTACAATTATTATTTTTATTTTGTTTACATCTGTCATTTGCTACAAATAAAGAAAAGTCTAAGAGTTACCATATATAAAAATTTTTACATCTATTTATTAAAATAATAATTTTCGATAATAATTTATTTAATTAATACTTTATTAAAACACAAATTTTAAGTGCTAATATATTTGTAAACCTGTCGTCCTTCGGCACGCAGTGGCAAACCCTCGAGTATACTTCTGCCTTGAAAACTCTTCTTATAAAATCATTTGGCGTTCGGAGTTAAAGCTCAGTTAGTCAACGACGTAGCGTAAACTTAGGTTGACGTACGTAGCAGCATATCAAATTTACTGTTGATAGAGAGAGAGAGCAGCAACGGCAACGTCACCGCCATGCGGTGGTGAGTTTTGGTTAACACGCGAATCCCATAAGGTAGATCGTGTCTGCGTCAACCTACGTCTACGTTACGTCGTTGACTGTTTGAGCTTTTAGCCTTAAAAATGTAGGTGTCTCCATTTGTGTCACAACAACAAGACTCATGCCCCAAGTTTGAGGAGAAGCTCGGCTAAACACTTAGAAAAATATTTTAGCAGCAAATATTTATTTGTTTACTTATTTTAAGGTAGATGGCAATCTTCACATTATGAGTTCAAAAAACTCAACCCTGATACAACAAATAGTATTAGTACTGAATGATAATGAGAGATTGCAATCACATAAACGTACACTCATACATGATTGGGTTTCTTACCTTCCTTTTATTAGCTCGGGATGTAACTATGTAATATTGATGCGCCTAAAAGATGCAGCGATTTCTATTCTCAAGTTACATACCTGATGACAGTACGAATGGCAATTATAATAGGAGGTTTTAGTTTTTTAAACTATAATTTTATTTATTTGCATTCACCTTCTCTATGTGAATGGATCTCGACCATTCCATAACACACTACATATTTTGTGTTTACAATTTGTAACCTCAAGAGTGGTTGTTAAATTTTTAAAATCAAACAATCACATTTTTTAAACGAATAAAATGAGAATGCACACGCGATTAATTCAATCATTACACAGCTCTGCTTGTAGACGCCGTAAGGCTTGAATTATGTGATATTTTATTTCCAATCAGAAGTGGTATTTAAAAGTGGTAAAAAAAAACACTTGTCGATATATAAGAAAATTTTTTTTTTTGTAAAAGCAAAGTTACACATTTGTTTGTATTGCCAATGGCTATCAAAAAATACCACAACTGATGGGAAATAAAATATCACATAATTCAAGTGGCCCGTTTCAGAAATTCTGACTCAGTTACAAATTTTAATTTAATTGTGACGGGTGTGACATGTGACGGGCGTGATCGTTTCTTTTTCTCGAAAAGAACAGTATACAAATACTCAAAAGCAATTCGCACATATTCGCCTGTTTCATAGCGTTACTTTCGTCAGCTTTTTTACACTTTGCTTCAATAATTAATAAAATATTCAGTACTTGCCCGAAAACCTTGAAAATTACTCTTACTTACTGGAAATAATACTAGGGATGTCTGAAAAAACATCGATGCATCGTAAATATCGATATGTTTTGCTTCTGACGTCTGTTGTGCATTTTTTTAATTGTACAAAAAAGGGAGTGACTTTGAACAAAAAAATTAAATGGCTTCAAAATGTTCCGTTAGAAACATATACCTTGTTTATACCAATGTAAGAACCGCATTTACAATAAAACGATTTGACTCAACACATATTTCTTTCAAAAGTTTATACCTGTGTCTTTTTAGCGCCCTCGCTGAAACCGTATTCAAAAGTAAACAAAATTTGTTGTTTTCTTTCCATATTTCTTTAATAATTAATTTACGCGCTTGACCGAAATGGAAGCGAACTATAATTCATATTTATATAATAATAATAAAAAATTTAAAACGGGCTGTATGAAGAAAACCAGCCTTTTTTCACTTCGCGTCAAATGAGTGATGTGTTTATACCTATTTTCTAACCGATGTGAGAAACAAAACACCGATTTGAAAACAAAATCGAGTCAATACACTTTTGAATTTCTGAGCGTATTGAAATTTGGTTTATGCTTCCGTTTTGAATCACAGCGAACTGGGTCCAGGCGCTTTATGTGTCGGTATAAACAAGGTAATAATTAGCTCAGTCGCAGTAATTTATTTCTAACTTTGTACAATTTCGCTAATAACATATTTTGTTGTGAAACATCATCTGAAAAATCCTATGCAAATCGATGCATCGATGTATGCCTTTGGATGCATCGAAAAATATCGATGTACATTTCGATGCATCGAATCAAAGAAAAACATAGATGAATTTTTTCCACTAACATCCCTAAATAATACACTCAAAATCTTCAGTTTATTTTCATTTTGTTCGGTATCGATTACCGTGAAATGAGCCATATGTATTAAGACTTCCGTAAAAATAGAAGGAAAAAAAATGCAAATTCCTCCAAAAATCTCGTTATATTAATTTTTCTTATACATTTTGTAAACATTTTTATACAGAGCAGGACTTAAAACACCACTTTATTTCTTAATTTTTCGAATTTTACCATCGCTAAATTAAAAAATTTGTATGAAAGTTGCCAAATATTCAGTATTTGTCTTAAACGAAATTTATTTTTAGACAAACTGATACCTTACTCAATGAAATCGGATAAAAAGCGTCGAAGTTAAGGAATTTAAGTAGAAATACGAATTGAATTTACATGTATAGATTTTCAGATATTATGAGCAGTGCGCCTAAGGAAGTCATAAATTTTTACTCAAAATTGATACAAAGGCGACTTAGCAAAAATTGGTTTTTCATAAATTTTTGGAAAATTAATTCTATAGCTGCTTTAAATTGCCCTAACTAACTCGTTTGACTGAGCAGTTATATAATGATTGCCTAACGGAAAGGTGGTCTTAGTTGAAGTTCTTTAGCAAATGTTCAATCGAATTATCGATACGATCTCGGGTACCGTCATTCTCCCGAGAAATTTCAGGTATTTAACTAGACATGCGAGCATACCGGGTGTGTTAAAAAATAAAAAAAAAAACTTACAATTTATGCATTTAACATTCTATTGTGAAAAAAGCATTTAGTTAATAATTTCTATGAAAATACAGCAAGTAGTAAATAAACTTTGATGACTTTATTTCCACTATCTTTCACGGTCGATTGGTGAACAGTAGAATATGGTATTTGCAAATCATCATCATTAGAACGGTAGACAATGTAGACCTCAATGGAACAGAAAAAATGCATGGTTTATTTTCTGAATGGAGACGAGTACATTTAATGGTTCTAACACCCTGAATAACGAGCTTTACGATATTAGGGAATATCGCGAGAAAGCGGTCCTTGTGGGAAATTGCTTCTCGAGCACACTTTATACACGCATTTGTATGTACACGAGTTATTTAGGCTGAAAGGAAAAGATATGCATATAAAAAAAACGCCGACATTTTCGTGCACTATAATGTATAGAAATGGATACTTTTATATGTATTTACGTATTTATGAATAGAAATTACCTGTAAATCTGGTGCTGTACCAGGTTGTGCTAGATCACAGGCTGATATCCAAGGATTAAGTCGAGTCAGTGGCGACTCGCTTTCGAATATCGACCATTTGGTATTTGGAACACTGATGTCACTGTCCGCCGCAATAGTGTGACTCAAACCATTGTCACTTATCGCTGCCACATATGAAATGTCGCCAATTGCTAGTTTATAATTGTTTTCCTTCTGCCCCGAATAAACGCTCTCTTTAGCGTACTGGTTGATGTTTGTCTTTACATTAATCTTGACTTCATTTTTCTCATTTGCATGTTCTTCCTCGTGTTGAAAATCATCGTTTTCTACGATACCAATCTCAATGCCAGTATTTCTTTCGTTGGCTGTATAATTATGGTCCTGCGGGTGTTGTTCATCATCTTCAACAGCACTAGTTAATGAGCTCTCACTCACACCACTAATTGAGTCCTTGTTTGAGGCATCATAATCGTCCACAATGACGTAACCAAGTTTATCATTAGTAAATTTAGTCAGCCGATCGAACGATTCTTCCGACAAAAGATCGTCCTCGGCAACCAGAGCTAATATATCGTCCTCGTCGAAGGACTGTGATGCGTCCGATGGATTGGAAGCAAACTTTACGGGAAGCCCTTGAGAATCTCTACTGGCGCTGGTACTAGCAGCCTCATTGAATTCACTAGTCTTGTCTTCCGTACTAGTTGGACCGTCCTCGATATCATACCCGCTGCCGCTTTCGGATCCAACACCGCTTCCCCGTTTACTCACGTTGCTGCCAGCACTGGTATCAGCGTTACCACCTCCACCGTCTATTTCTTTCTTCTGGTTACTTTCGTCTTCGTTTAGGTCACGTATTATTCTCGTTTGCCTGGTAGCCCGTGAAGACGACTTTAAGCCGGAAAGTGTTTCTAACCGTAGATGTTGGACGTCGTGGGTTGTTCCCTCTATCGGCGGTGCGAATGGGGGCAAATAAAGAAAGCTTTTATATAAATAGTTGTAATTCTCTATGTGATATTTTTTCCCTTCAGCTTCTTGTTGAGGATGGTTTGGAGAGGCTTTACTTTCTACCGTAGGCACGCCCCCTCCACCCAGATATGCCGGAAACAGTAATGAAGGTGTCGTTGGTTCAGGGCTGTTGTCTAATGGAGTAGAGGTGAAAAAAGTCGACGATGTCGATGTAGTTGATGAAGATGATTTTGAACTGGTGCTGGTGCTGCCACGCCGAGCCCCCGAAATAAACGCAAGCGCCATCACGACCAGCCCGGGTCCTGGCCGCATATTGACCTCGGGTTCGGCGGTGCTAGCATGGTGCAGGCCCGCTTGAGACGCGCTTGCGACTCCAATTTAATTCAAATAATGATGGGCTCATGGCCCCATCATATTTTCTTAATGTTTTTGGTATCAGTATTCTTGGACAATTAGTTTCAACTTTGGTGGTTTTTACAAATATTTTTAATTCGCTATATACTATATAACGTATTATATTTTTATATGTATTCATACATATGTATGTTTCCCCATATGCATCAATCAACTGAGCTAGAGCTTTTTTTATGTTTGATGGCAACTGATAGAGCTTATTCTTCTTGACAAAGTTCCACCTGAAAAAGATCAGAAAGCCATAAGGGACTTTATTAGAATAACGAATTAATGACCAAACGTTTTATAAAACATTTCAATGGAATTAATTCAATGGATTTTTACAGCAGGTGATTGATCTTGGTTGTACATAATCCTACACTAAGAAAAAAACACAATATCGTATTTGTTTCAAACCAAATCAAAATCAAGTGTGAAGTGATGTGGTATTGTGCTTACTTTAACCTTTTAGATTTTTGATCTGTAAGTTAAAATATCTCTTTCGGTTTTTTGGAAGTAAATTTTTTAGATATAAAGGAGCGTTAGTGGTGCAGCGCTTCCGCTTTGAGAAAAATTTCTTCTACTGCTTTATGAATTGCAGTAGCCACACGAAATATTTTCCAAAATCAATTTAAATAAGTCACAATATGAAATATGTTACGAATTCCTGCACTCTGTGGTTTTTTAAAAAGAGGTATCTTACATAATGCTTCACAAAAGTAGTTTATTTCAGGTTTCGAGTCATTTTTTTTTAAATAGCAAATCAATTTCCGATAAATAATGAAATTGAATTTCATTAAAGGCAAGTACGTTTAAGTTTTGTGTTCTATGAAGGCTATTATATAAATTGTTAATATTATTTGATTTTAAGTGAACTGGTTTTTGTTATTATGTTTAATATAATTTCGCTTTTAGTGATAAGTTTTCCGCTACTCGACAGCCGGTTTGTGGGCTCAAAGTGTATGTAATAATAATAGATTGGCGCCTACACATATGTTAGTGTTTGGCCGAGCTTCTCCTCCGATTTGTGGCGTGCGCCTTGATGTTGTCACACAAAGCGGAGGGACCTACAGTTTTACGCCGACTCCGAACGGCGATTGTATTTTTATGAGAAGCTGTTTTTCATGGCAGAAATACACTCGGAGGTTTGCCATTGCCTGCCGAGGGACGACCGCTGTTAAGTAAAAAACTTTTTTCTATATTTTTGCGATGTTGCTTTGACCAGGGTTTGAACCCAGGCATTGTGGAGTGGAAGCGCGCACTACTTACCACTACACCACAGCGGCACAGTGTATGTGCTTTAGCAAATATAGCTTCCAAACAATCCGGTGTCAAGTTACACATATTTGATGCTTAGTGATAGAACTTTTTAGAAAAGTATCGATACTAGTACTCATATTAGAATACTCTAAAAAAGTATCGATGCCAGTTCTCATATTTTCAAAAAAGTATCGATAATACTCGTACTTCCAAGTATGTATTCTCAAAGCAGACGCAAAAAGGAAACAAAAATCAGATTCCTTTGCTTTTTTGACCTCTTCCTATTTGTAAATTGAATAGTCGTTGCTCTTAATACATACATAGCTGTAATCTGATCTAAAGGAGTTTTTGGAATAAACTTTCAATAAGATTAGTTTTAGTTAGTTAGCAAAAAGCTTATTTCAAGTTTTTAAAAGCAATTATTTTTTAATTGTCTGACGCGTATGTGTTTTTTTTAAATAGCTTTACTTTGTGGTGAAGCCCATTCTCTATTGGAAAGATAAGATCTTTTTCATAAAAATTTGCATCAAGAATGGGCTGGATTTCGAATTCACAACGAAGGTAGAATACATGGGTTAACGACGGCTGCCGTATGCTGGAGAGTGGCCAAGTTGTCGAGTCAGAAGACCATCCTCTTCCACCATTCATTATGAATGGGGAGGCAAGATATTCGTTTTTCAATTATTTAAACATTTTTACCCGAAGCCAATGTTGAAATGACCGCTACATTTTCTTCTAGGTTGTGTAAAAATTTCATAACTGTGTCAATTACAAAAGATTTTCAGCAAGAAAATTTTGCAAAAACTGAACTAAAATTAAAAATAAAATTATGGGGCAAAATTTTTTTTTAATACAAATTTATTATTTATCATTTACAATCAATAGAACAAAATAAAGTAGTGTAACAAAAGATTTCTTAGCAAGAAAATTTTGTAAAAACTGCACTTAAATTAACACAACAAGTAATTTTTAGCAAAAAAAACGACTTCAATTCTCATATAAAAAATATATTTATATATATTTCATGATCCAATGATCGGATCTAAACCAGATTAGTATGGGACCACCTCTGAGACACTAGTTTTCCGATGCAAAAATTATCGAAATCGGTTGACATGGTCCAAAGTTATGCGGTAACATACATAAAAAAAAATCCGACGAACTGATAACCTCCTCCGTTTTTGGAAGTCGGTTAATAAAATAAGTTAGGCTTGCGTTAAAGTTACTAAAAGCCAATTAGTAAAAGGAGTTACCCAAACTCTAATGAAAATTACTACATAACAATTTTTACTGATTTACACCGTTTTTAAAAGAGTTTGTCGCGCGAAAAGCGAACCCGCATTTACATACCTGCATACATACATATGTATACCTTACCAATCGTGCATGTACGCTGAATTCGAAGACAAGCTTTTTTAAAAACGAACCCAGCAAAAAATCGGTAATCGCTTTTAGTGGTAACGTGTTCTAGAAGGCATAGCGTTATAATGCCTTCGAATTTTTTCGCTTCTTTTAGGCATTGCCGGTAATGCAAAGTAGAATGTCCTACAACATTTTATTTATTTCGCTTCTTCGTTTATTTTCGGGGAATACAAAGTAGAACGTCCTATAATATTTTTTTAATTCGCTTTTTTGCTTCATTTCGCGGACTGCAAAGTAGAACACTGCATCGTAGTCAGCTGAAAAATAGAATGAGTGGGGACACGAATTTCGATACGATACGATACCATATCGATACTTTTGGCATTCGATACCGATATTTTCTACTCGATAGTTTTAAAACGATATTTTTTGGAATCGAGTACCAGAACCCTAGTATCGCATCGAATGTCATAAACTCACATTACAAGAATAATGTTATTAACAACTCAACCTAATATTACCGGCGAGAGTTTTTCTACGCACGCACGCAAGTTTTTTTCTCATTTGATAAACCGAAATCAATTTGCGTGCGTGATTGCTCAGAGTTGCATTTCTGTCAAATTTAAAAAAAGTTTGCTGAGAAAAATTTGAATCCATAGTCGCGCCAAAATGCCAATTGAGCATAAACCTCAAATCGAAATGTCACGCAAGACAAATCTTGGAATTTGAGTTAGCTTTTTACGCACGCATATTAGGTTTGCCTGTAACAATTCTTGCCGATATAAATTGGGCTTTAAAGAGCAGAAATCTGAGCTATAGTTAGGATTGCATGCGGTGGGATTTGAACCCGCGGCCTTGGTGTTATAAGTCAACACCTCAATTTCTACGTTTTAAAATAACTTCTCCTCCGATTTGTCGCGTGCGCCTTAATGTTGTGGCACAAAGGAGGTTCCTTCAGTTTTATGTCGACTCTGAACAGCTGTTTTTCCTTTTCAAGGCTTGCGCACTTTTAACCACTGCACCACAACGGCGTATATGCAAGACCTATATTCAGACAAAATTTTTTGGTTTTTGGTATCGATATCTTGAATATCGAGTCTTTTTATTCCGATATTAATGGGTACCCGATATTTTTAAAGCGATGCTTTACTCATTTAAATCGATACTTTCGGTTCGATATCGTGTCCCTAAGAATGAGTATCCAAAAATTCTTTTTCTACCGTTACTTTCTGTGGAAATTTGTCTCGCACAAAAATCATGTTTTGCGAAGTTGTAGGGTCTGATTATGCATACTTCGCATAACATCGCACAACCATTTGTACCAGTGCACTAAAAATGTAACTTAAGAAAATGTGAAGCAAAATCTAAACTCAACAGATCGCTAAGTTCTTAAAAGTTCTGCTAATTTCTGGGTGATGGAATACATACAAAGTACATACGAAATTACAGTTTGAAGTTTATACGAAGTTGTGCGAAGTTATGCGAAGTTATGCGAAGTATGCATAATCAGACCAGAAGTCAGTCAATGAAGTGAAGTACAAAAATGGGGAGTACAATTTTAAGCCTAATTAAATATGCATGTATGTACATTCCGATTTTTAAGTAAAATCTAAATACCTAAATACATATATATGCATGTATAAAAACTGATTTATACAAATTTTAATCTTTTAAGACATTTTCTGATTTCAATTAAATATAAACAAGCGGGCCCATGCGCAGACTGCGCAGACAGAAATACACAGTAAACTCATCCCTCTTGTAGCCACAGATAAAAGCAGATTGTTCTGATAGTTCGCGGAGTGTAATGAGTTGAGAGAAACATGGTGTTACTTGCAATATATCTTTGTATACAATATTTGAGGTGAAAAAATATTCAGAATTAACTCGTTGACTAAATATCTTTTTAACAGAAACAATAATATCTGAGCTAAGCGAGCGGTGCGAGAGAGACAACTGTCAGTTTATCGAACCTTTAATTATTGAATCATGTGTGCGCTCACCACTGTCGTATACGGTGTATGCGATACTGCAGTCACAATAGTGCTTCAGTACAAAATACCTTTAGTGTGGCTTAACAATGGTAAATTAAACACAAAAATAAAATTACAAATTTCTTGACTTCAGAGGTGTTATGACCATTAATGTTACCTAATAACCACTCAGTGGATCTCTGACTTTTGAAATTACACCTCATTAGTGGAATTGCAAACATAGAAAAGTAGAAAAAGGGAGACTAACAAAAAACACCTTAGATATATAATATTATGACCATTAATATTACCTAATAACCACTCAGGGGACCTCTGACTTTTCAAATGACACCTTATTAGTGGAATTGCTTACATAGAAAAATAGAAAAAGGGAGACAAACAAAAAAACGCCTTAGAGAAATAATATATAAGATGTGTGCGCCCACCACTGTCGTATACAGTGTATGCGATGCTGCAGTCACAATAGTGCTTCAGTACAAAATACCTCTAGTGTGGCTTAACAATGGTAAATTAAAAACAAAAATAAAATTACAAATTTCTTGACTTCAGAGGTGTTATGACCATTAATATTACCTAATAACCACTCAGGGGACCTCTGACTTTTCAAATTACACCTCACTAGTGGAATTGCTTACATAGAAAAGTAGAAAATGGGAGACTAACAAAAAACACCTTACAGAAATAATATGTAAGATTATTACCATTAATATTACCTAATAACCACTCAAGGGATCTCCGACTTTTCAAATGACACCTCATTAGTGGAATTGCTTACATAGAAAAGTAGAAAAAGGGAGACAAACAAAAAAACACCTTAGAGAAATAATATATAAGATGTGTGCGCCGACCGCTGTCGTATACGTTGAATGCGATGCTGCAGTCACAATAGTTCTTCAGCACAAAATACCTTTAGTGTGGCTTAACAATGGTAAATTAAAAACAAAAATAAAATTACAAATTTCTTGTCTTTAGAGGTGTTATGACCATTATAATATTACCTAATAACCACACAGGGGACCTCTGACTTTTCAAATGATACCTCATTAGTGGAATTGCTTACAGAGAAAAGTAGAAAAAGGGAGACTAACAAAAAACACCTTTGATAAATAATATTATGGCCATAAATATTACCTAATAACCACTCAGGGGACCTCTGACTTTTCAAATGACACCTCATTAGTGGAATTGCTTACATAGAAAAGTAGAAAAGGGAGACTAACAAAAAAACACCTTAGAGCAATAATATATAAGATGTGTGCGCCCACCACTGTCGTATACGGTACATGCGATGCTGCAGTCATAATAGTGCTTCAGTACAAAAGACTTTGTGGGGCTTAACTATGGTAAATTAAAAACAACAAGTAATTTTTAGCAAAAAAAAACCGACTTCAACCCCCATATAAAAAAAAAATATATATATATATATCTCATGATCCACTGATCGGATCTCAACAGATTAGATTAGTACTGGACCACCTCTGAGACACTACCTGCAAAAGAATTATCAAAATCGGTTGACGTGGTCCAAAGTTATGCGGTAACATACAAAAAAAAAAAAAAAAAAAAAAAAA
>NW_023458562.1:9010444-9075294 GCF_013731165.1 Rhagoletis pomonella | reverse complement strand
AAAAAAAAAAAAAAAAAAAAAAAAAAAAACATTCCGACGAACTGATAACCTCCTCCGTTTTTGGAAGTCGGTTAAAAATAAAATCACAAATTTCTTGACTTCAGGGGTGTTATGACCATTATTAATATTACCTAATAACCCCTCAGGGGACCTCTGACTTTTCAAATGACACCTCATTAATGGAATTGCTTACATAGAAAAGTTGAAAAAGGGAGACTAACAAAAAAACACCTTAGAGAAATAATATGTAAGATTATGACCATTAATATTACCTAATAACCACTCAGAGACGTCTGACTTTTCAAATGACACCTCATTAGTGGAATTGCTTACATAGAAAAGTAGAAAAAGGGAGACTAACAAAAAAAACGCCTTAGAGAAATAATATATAAGATGTGTGCGCCCACCACTGTCGTATATGGTGTATGCGATGCTGCAGTCATAATAGTGCTTCAGTACAAGATACCTTTAGTGTGGCTTAACAATGGTAAATTAAAAACAAAAATAAATTTACAAATTTCTTGACTTCATAGGTGTTATGACCATTAATATTACCTAATAACCACTCAGGGGACCTCTGACTTTTCAAATGACACCTCATTAATGGAATTGCTTAATAGAGAAGTAGAAAAAGGGAGACTAACAAAAAATCACCTTAGAGAAGTAATATATAAGATAAGTGTGTACTTATCTAGGCATTCTACATTAATTTCTCTGTAAAGCATTCTTTGTTCGCTTCTCTGGATTCTGTTTATCCATGCGTTCTCCCTTCGTTCGAAGGTAATGCTGCGGGTAAGGGCTTACGGCCAATGACATGCCCATGTTAAAATAAGGCCTTCATGAAGCGATAGGGTAAGCGATTCCCATCGCCTAGCTCGTTTCCGCTTTCATTTCTGTGGTAATCGTGTTTTTCGCTGGGAAGTAACGGCGCGTTTACATTAAACAATGCTGTCAAGACAAGGAAGATATACGTATTTGTTGTCAAAATTGTTCCGATGGAAGAGTATGCTCGTATTAGTGAAAAAGTGTGCATGTATTGTTAGTAATTTTCATTAGAGGTTGAGTAACTCCTTTCACTATTTGGCTTTCGGTAACTTTAACGAAAGCCTAACTTATTATATTTTATTAATTTTAGTGCAGTTTTTACAAACTTTTCTTGCTAAAAAATCTTTTGTTACACTACTTTATTTTGTTCTTTTGATTGTACATCCTTATTCTTATCCTTATCCTTACTAATATTATAAATCCGAAAGTGAGTTTGTTTGTTTGCTACGCTTTCACGCATTAACTACTCAACTGATCATCATGAAATTTTGTACACTGCTGTCATTTAGCCCAAATTAAAATATAGGATAAAGTTAATCTCGATTAGACAAGGGGGCGTGGTACCTCCCATACAAACGGAATATTTCATACTGCATTTCTCACGAAACATTTTTGATAGATTACTGGAACTTGGTATGAAGATATATAAAATCATTATCTACTCATGTATGAGAGCTGCCGCCTTTTAAAAAAATCAATTCAAGAGGCTTAAAAAAGCTGTAGTTCGAATATATTTTGAAGAGGGTTGCTACCTGTTTGAAAATTCAAATTCAAATTAATTATACGCAAGCTATCTCAAGAAGTAAAATATGGTTGTCTAACGAAATATTGTTAAGAAACCTGTAGTTTAAAAGTGTTGAATAATATTTAAGTCCATCCCAAGGGTTACCACCTTTATAAAAGTGTAATTCAGTTATGCAGTTGATTTATCGGTGTTGATTTGAGATATGACTCCAGCGCCACTTGTCAGCCTTTTGTGGCAATAGTATTGCCAATACATATTTTGAATAGCCAAAGTGAATCATAAATAAGATTTTTAGTAATATCCTAACTCCAGCGCCGACTTGCGGGTGAAATTGTGTAACTACACTCAAAAGTACACAAAAAACTTCGTTGAAATCGGTCCGGGCATTTAGGAGGATTTCACTCACCATTTTTCTCCATGACTATAAGATTGATTTCATATATTGCCGCACAAAGTTCCGGTATTCTACCATGAACACTTCCAGAGATCTACAGTAAGAAAAAATTGGTTTGTATAGGAGGTGCCACGCCCCCTTTATATATCGAAATTTTTTCAGCCAATAACCATCTTTGTTTGAAAATATTTTGAAGATGGTTAAACAAATTTGAAACCTCCTTTTATTTTAATTGAGTTTTCTTGAAATAAATTTTACTCAATGTAGCACGTAGAAATTTCATACACTCAGCGAAGCGGGTGAGGGCGATCTAGTGTTAAATAAAAGCTTGTTTTAAAAAAATATTTTTTTCCCCATTATTTTATTTTGAACTTTTTATTTTCATTTTATATAGTCAGGACATAATATTTTTATTAAAGGCTGACCCTCCATTTATGAGCATAGTACATTTAATATAAGCTGCGTAAATCTTTTCGATCATCTGTCTCGGCTGAGCAAAACACGTTGGGTTCAGGAAGCGAAAAACTGTACGATGGAAAAAATGGCGGAAAGTTGGCAACTGTTGAACTGAGCGGAACTAGGACCTGTTCGAGGCACGTAATAAAAGCGGCAATGATGCAGCACTGAAGAAAATTTGTAATACTGTTGCAACTTTCCAACTGATTAAACGTTGCTAGTAGTTCACACCGAACGTGATACTCTAATAATGCGCGCAACACTGCGGTTGTGATTGCATCTGCAACAACCCCTACTCAATTGTGCGTTTCTAGGACAAACAGTCAACGGTTAGAAAATAGCTATGTAAGTCTTATGAACGCGCACAATGTGTCACGAATTAGCAGCATAATCAGAAACAAATCGGTGTCTTATTTAATCTAAGCATTCAGCTGAAGTACAAACCACACACCCGGTAGGTGCACACATATTCGTATAGAAATATCACAAGGTTAACAACTGATTCAATCAAACTAATTTCCGGTATATTATCTTACCAAAGAATTCACAATAGAATCTATCATACCAGTGCCTAAAACTATTCCACTTAGTTTCACCGGAAAATTACGCTCTGCAATTACTAGCAGTACTGAAAACGTGTTAAAGAGGCTGTTAAGCGAAGATCACGTGATTTGTACAGTTGTACGAATTTTTACATTTTGGCAGACACAGAGTGGTGTTGTTTAGAAATTTAGGTTCAGTTCAATAAAAGAATTTCCGAACAACACCACTCTGTACCTGCCAAAATGTACAAATCGAGTAGTCCCTGCTTAAGATGAAGACAAACATAGGAAACTGTGAAAATGTTAAAATTTAAAGCTAACATAAGTACATAGTATGGTTTTATGTTTGTTCTGTATGTGGAGATTTTGTAAGAAAAGCATACCTGCTATCGAACGAAGTAGTATTTATATCTAGTATTGCAAGATATATAGCATTCTGTGGAAACATATGTAAGTAAGTTAACTACATACATACATATCGTCGATGTTTTTGCAAAACCGCCCATCGACCAGTTGCAAATCCGCCTAAATCGCCATTGTGACAAAACTGAGATTTGGTAACCTTGAACTCCAGGCAACCAGTATTTTTTGCATAAGAATCCTAAAATCGTTATTAAAACAACAGATTTGTAATATAATAGCTAGAGAAAATACGGCCTATCAAGGCAATGCCTTCAAAGAAAAACCGTTTTTGCGCTCTCCTGTTAAATTTGAGTGCCGTAAAATATATAGGCGGTTTTGCAATTGGTCGATGGGCGGTTTTGCAAAAACATCGACGATATGTATATCCGTACATATGTACATATGTACGCTCTTAAGACGAATGCACAGGAAATTTAAATTTTTGTAACGTTGCTAGAGCACTTTTCAGATGTATGTCATTAACACCAAATTGTTTGATTAACAAATTTTACGTAGAACGCTGAAACCGAATCACAAACGCACTGCAGAGAGTTTCATGCTTTCAAACGACAAAAATTTACTATCGGCCGGTTTTTCAATGTCTGGTTATCACTACCTCCCAGTTAAACATTATTATCAACGATTTCGACATCATTCATAAAGCATGTGATCGATAAAGCAGTCGTTGTATTTAACCGGAGCTTCTACCTCCGTGTTTGATTCCATGCATACAACAGGGAGTCGTTAACGTCGATAACTATGTTTAACCGGAGATTAGTGCTAATCAGACATTGAACAACCGGCCCTTAGGGGAGCTCCGGTTAAATACGACGGCTGCTTTATCGATGGCGAAAACGTCGATAATGATGTTTAACCGGCGAGTAGTGATAACCAGACATTGAACAACCGGCCCTAAGGGCCATTCAATATCTGGTTAACACAAACCGGTTGTAAAATATCGATAATGACGTTTAACTGGGAGGTAGTGATAGCCAGATCTCTGGCTAACACTTACCTTTATTTAAACATCGTTATCGACGTCACCTACTCTCTGTTATATGCATAGCAGTAGCGCTCTATGAACAAACAGCTCCTATAAAGATTTTATCTTGTTGCTTTAAATAGAAAAGTTCTTTAAATGTAAAATCTATCTTAAACTGAAGCATCTTCACCTAAGCTAATCATTTTGAACACTTCGGTACATTAATTATAGACAATTGTTTTCCGTTTACCTTTAACATCCCATGGAACACGACTACGTAGCATTATCCGCATTGCCTTAACAGTATTCAGAAGAAGCACATCGTACTAACTGAATTTTTTTCGCCTGCGGGATATTAGAAGTATGTCCACTTTTTAGATACATGCATGTGCATTTTGCGTGCCTTTTATCGTATCTCTGTATTTCACTAACTCCCTGTGTGAGGAAACCAAATAATGTAGTTCTTAACAGATGTGCCTACAATTTAATAGATTGGCCATGTAAAACACAGATGAAGCTAACTTCCGGTATATCTCTTACTAGCGCCTGAAACTATACTTATTATTTAACAAATTTATAGCGTTTTTACGTTCTTTGACAAATTACGCTCTGTTAGCCCTAAATTTTACTGTGTTTTTGACCGCCTTTTTATCAAGACCCCTGGACCATCTAGAGAATTAATGTATATTTTATATTGCATTGTTATCGTGATTGGAAATATGCTGAAAATTTCAAGTCTCTATCTTGTCGGGAAGTTAGTTTAAAATCGATTGGAAATTTCCGCGGTATTACCAAGTTAAATAAAAGGTTGTAAAAATATGTATTTATTACACAGCTCCACAACAAAAAAAAATAAATTCTTCCTGTTACCATAACATTATTTTTATAGGTTTTTTTGATCACTGAATCAAAATCACGTCAAGGTTTTTCATAGCCTTTTCTTGGTTTTTCCGGGAGTAGGATGACAGGGTTGAAAAAACCTGGACGTGATGGGGTTGAATGGACGTCGGATTTTGATTCAGTGATAAAAAAGACATAAAAATAATGTTCTGGTAACGGGAAAAATATATTTTTTTTTTTTGGGCTGTGTTATTAGCAGGGAACGGATTTTATGGAAATTGTCTTTTTTTCTGCTAAAGAGATAGAGTATATTCGATTAAGAATGTCCACGATTTAGCTTTCAATGATTCCATATATACACGTTTGATGTTGCCTTTTCTTGCCTTTTTTAAGATATTTGCCTTTTTTTGCCTTTTCTACCTTTAAAAAAGTGATTATAGCAAATACAATATATACACATGCCCATGCGGCTTATAGAAGCGCAGGGACTTCTTGCCAAATTGGTGTTGGAAAAGTTCAAAGCCGTTTTCTCAGCTAACGTAGGCTTGGAGTCTATAAGGGGTGTGGATAAAATTGTAAAGGGCGAGGAAAACGCCCTTATTCCTGATAATATGAACGTTTCAAACGTTCCATATTTAAATTGGGCTCCACTTGTATCACTTGTAAAGGGCGAGGAAAACGCCCTTATTCCTGATAATATGAACGTTTCAAACATTCCATATTTAAATTGGGCTCCACTTGTATCAACTTACGTCGAGCACACATTTAGTACATTCGAGGCTTTTCTTCGCGAAAATCGAATGAAAATGCTGCCAGAAATCTTTAAAATGCATCTTGTGGTTCAATGTTACTACAACTATACAGATTAAAGTTTTATTATTTTTTTTTATTTTTTTTATTAGTTAGAAACTCGAAAGGATAAAATAGTCAAAGATTCAAAGTACAAATTTTTCATATAATGAAACTAGTTCATAGTTTTTCCCTTTACTTGTAATATAAACATTTCTAAAATAAAAGTATTTTTTGATTGTTCTTCGTATTTTCTGTCTTTTTTTAGTGCCTTATTTTGCTTTTTTTGCAATACCTAGTGCCTTTTCCAGCCTTTTTCGCTATTTTGTTTTGCCTTTTTTTGCCTTTTTCGCTATCTTATTTTGCCTTTTCCTGCCTATTTCGTTATTTTATTTTGCCTTTTTATAGGTTTTTACGTCCTAAAAATCCGTTCCCTGGTTATTAGTATCGTCGCCGTATACCATAAAAAATGAAAACTTTGGGAAATCAAGTTTGAAAGTTTTTTTACGAGACAACTCTACATTTATCAATTGAAGTTGTAAAATATTTACTTTCCGTGTACGCATGGAATTCTGAGTTTTGGTATAACATAGAACATCCAAAAATTAACCAAGTTAACCCAATAACTCAAAACTGATAAATTTGCACATTAATGCTTCTGGCATGACGGTGACAATCTGTGAATTAAAAACTTTAAAGGCGTGCTTCTCGGGTTATCGGTTTTTTGAGTTATAACGGTATTGAAGTAAATGAGCTTTGAATATTGAAGTTAATATTCGAACGTTCGCCACAATATTTATTTTATAATTTAAAAAAAAAAATTTAAAAAGTGCTTAACTCGTCGATACTTTTCGGCATTCGCGATATTTACGCAGTATTTGTGAAAAAGTATCGAGTTCTCGATACTACTCAGTACTCGTATCGTTCTATTACTACCCTGCAAATAATTGTGCGAATAATCTCTAAAGAGAGTATTCCGAGATTACACTCCATCGGGTACAATTGGGCATTAATTAGTCCCAACTAGTCTCATACGGGTACTAATGAAGGTCAATTAGTATCGACTCATCCCTTATGGGTATAATTGGAGACCAATTAGTCCCCAACTCATCTCTAACGGGTACTATTAACGATTTAATGATATGTACGCACTTAGTCAATGAAATTCCATGTGCGGCGTTGGCACACAGAGAGAGATTCGCCTAACAAAACTGAGCATCCCGGTTCGGAGCTCAGCTAGCGCAAATTTTTATTTTTTAAAACTGACTAGTCGCTTTTTATACCCGTTCGGGTATAAAGGTGAACAATTAGCCTCTTCATAGGACATGCTCGAACAAAAGCGATCAGTTTATTTCAGAAAGATCCTTGCCGCTATGTCAATAGCATATATCTCAGCCTAAAAAAATGCTAGGACTTTCCCAAAGTTAATTTCTCAAAAAATATGCCAGATCTTGTCCCAATGTCCATTTTGGAGGAATCTGCGCCTCTTGCCTCTTTTAACAGTTTACAATTTGTGCCATTGAGTGATCGAGTTATATTGCTTCGTGAACCAAACGAGCTCAGTTTTTGAGGGATTAACCCCAGGACCGTTCCTTTCTGTCCCACTTGCCAATTAGTTGATGGCAGATTGTAAGTTATCTGCATATGCAACAACTTTGGTTTATACCGCAGTGAGTTGGAACGATCAGAAAGTTTTCCGAAACGTGCAATGGGATTAAATGTACCTACCGTATATGAGGTGATAATTCATTAGAGAGGCCTACCATAAAATACTCTTTTAGAATAAGAATTTAGATACCGCTAACCTTCAATCCAGAGGTTGAAAATAACCCTATCCACTTTGAAAGTGTCCCAAAATAGCTGTTACTATTTAGGAGAAAAAATAACCCACAAAACAGAACATGCGGTTTATTTTTTGTAGATGTGTGCTCCTCTCAGTAGGGAAGGGTTATTTTCATATAATTTCCTTTGCTTTTGGTCTCCGACAATTATCGCTGGGAGAGTAAAAATAAGTGTTAGAGCGCGGTTACCCATGAACGTGTACGTAACGTACCGTAGAAGTACGTAGGAACATATCAAATTTGCTGTTGATAGAGTGAGAGAAGCAATGTCAAGATCGGTCATACGGTGGCAGGGTTGCGTGATTTTAAATCCTTTTTGAATTAAAATCCGCTATCAATTAAGAAATATATTTGATTTGTGATTTGGTTTGTTGACCAAATAAAAAGTAAAATGTATTTGTGATTTGTGTTGTCAACCTAATAAGAAATAAAAATTTGTGATTTGAATTGTAGAGCGAATCAATTTGGTTTGTAATTTTTCAACTAAATAATACTTTTGTTATGAAACGCATATAATATATTCAAGTATCTTCCAACTTCCAGTTCTACGAAAATCTTCGGGATTTTCGAGACTTCTTCGAGATTTTCGGAGTCTTCGGGACTATTTCGGGAAGAAGTCTCGAAAATCCCGAATAAGTCTCGCAATAGTCCCATAAATTCCGATATAGTCCTGAGAATCCCGAAATAGTTTAAAAATCCCGAAGTAGTCCCGAAGATTCCGAGAATCCCGAATAGTACCGAAAATCTATAAAAATATCGATAATAAAATCGATATTCAAACCGATAACAAAACCCATAAAAATTTCGATTATTATATCGGATAAGTCCCAAGAATACCTAGAATCCCGAATTAGTTCCCAGGTTCAATCTCTGTGGCTCTATCTATATAATGTTCTCTATAATTACCTTTAATTTCAATCTTTCTTCCTTTATCTTCATCTTTACTTTTACTGGTATCCTCATCTGTTTCTTAATATTTATCCTTGTTTTAACCTTTATGTTTATCATTTTTCTCATCTGCATATTCCCCTTCACCTTTGCCCTTATATACATAAGTAAAATGTTTAAATTTACCTTGATCTTAATTTTTGCATTTATCTGTTCTTTATCAATATAATAAAGTAGCTTATTTTCCGTCCATCATATTTTGAATGTGCACGCTCTCTTCTTTGTGTTAATGTTCGCACATGTATGTGTACGTATATGTCCCGTAAATAAATTTCTAAAGGTGAAATTAGTCAAGAACGTAAACCTACCGGTACGTAAACCCGAGTCAGCTCATACGATCTGTCTTACAAGAGCGCCATGTAAATGAAAACTCAACACCGCAGAATTTTTCTGTAGTTGTAGCCCGTAGCGCAGAAATCTGCGGAATTTAGATTTTTCCGTGTCAGCTGATCTCTTCCTTCTATAGATGGTTGCCACTTCGTCAGTTTTGCAGATGGTAAAAAAGTTATAAGTTCCTATTCAAATACGTTTAAAATATTTAAAACTTACTATCGAATAATGTTTTTTGTTGAAAAATAAGTAATTTATATTTAGCTACGATCTATTATAGCACGAAAAATTGTATTTGAAAAGGTAAGTTTATGAAAAGGCATTGATGAGTGGCAACACTGTAGTAAGCAACACTGAGGGCTCGAGTAATCGATAAAATTCTGCGTATACAGACTGCGTTTAAGTATAAGCTCTGCGTTCTTGGCTAATTTCACCTTAACGCTTTTCGCTGTACGTCCACGTAAATTTTTCTGTCTTTCAATAACCTACAAATTAAGACACTTAAGAATAAAAGTCCCTGCCAAAGTGTTTTTGCCTAAGGGAAATTTAAGCAGTTGATAAATAAGCCACACTACAAAATACCAAAATATCGCACAGAATTATTTGGCACGGTGAGAAACATTCTTTGCTTGTGGGATTTGTGTTTGTGTCAGTGATAAACACCATACAAAATTAGTGGAGAGGATAACACTGGATCACAAATTTTAGCTTGGTTTTTGTTGCTATGTAGAATTGCTCGCTGATTTCGAAAATCGAGTTAATTTGTTTTTCTATGAATACGTTTTCGAGATATTTGCAATTTACCGTTATCCAGCTTAAAACAAAAAGTCGTTCCACTTAACCACGTATATCTTACGAACCAATTTAACAATCATAAAATAACGTAAAGTCAAAGCTAATAAAATTCTCCATAAACCGTACCGCACACCGTCTTCAAATGAGTCACAGCTCAAAATTTGGCATTTTTGAGATTATGTGCTAAAAATGTACGCAGAGCTTTTATTTACCTTTCATCAAAATCTGGAGCAATGTTATTTTTATAATTTGTTAAAAAAAAAACCTAAGGTAAAGTAGCCCTTGCCCATATAGTTATCTTGTGCCAAGGCGAATTAGGAGTACAAAAACAAAAATTTACATGTATTTTGTTTTGGCTTTGGCGGCATAAACTGTCAAAATCTGTAAGAGTGTGTGTAGAAATTCAAACAAAATTTTTCAATTTGATATCAGAAGCCGTGCGGCAAAACACATACACAAAATCAGCTGAGCTAGTAACACCACCTTATATAAATTCGCCTTGTCATGTGCTAAGAAATAGTTTTTCGCATTTTCTGACAATCGTATTATTTTGAGTTGTGACTCTTTTGAAGACGGTGTGCGATATGGTCAAAAATTTGGGAACGAGGAAAGCGGTGAGAAAAATTTTTCTTTTAATCACGCGTCAACTCTGACATACTTTGTTAATATACATCGTATGGTATCTAGAAACAGTTGTTGATTTATATTCAATTAAGTGTGCTTCACGGTACTTTAATTTCTCTTGTGCTTCTTTTGCGTGCGATAAAAATGGAGAATATAGGCAACTGGTCTTCGATCAGATAAAGTATTTTTGA
The DNA here is from genome assembly GCF_013731165.1 of Rhagoletis pomonella. Classification (NCBI taxonomy): domain Eukaryota; kingdom Metazoa; phylum Arthropoda; class Insecta; order Diptera; family Tephritidae; genus Rhagoletis; species Rhagoletis pomonella. The sequence continues at coordinate 9,064,590 of NW_023458562.1, read as the reverse complement.
AATAGACTAATGCAAATTTGGTGCCATTTTTTGTTTTCTTGTTGAGTTTGATCATTCTGAAATATTTCTCCGATAACCGTGTAACGATAAAGACCAAATATAAGAAAAGGCTTTATTGTGCAAAACCGATATGCAGAAAAGGTATAATAAATACATTTTTTTCTGTAGATTTCAATTAAGTGTAGCAGGACATAGTTATTCATGTCTGAATTGCTATCGTTTTGCAACGTTTTAGTATTGAATTTATGTAACGTTAAAGACCGTTTACACCTAAACGACACTCACCTCTTTTAAATTTCGACAACTCTTGAAATACTGTGCAGAAACCGCTCAGCCGGATTCAAATCAATCAAAATTACATTGCTAAATTAAAGAGCAATGATAAGTAAAGAAGAAAATGGCGATTGCCATGAAAAAACTACGAGACGCAAAAAAAGCGTAAGAAAGACAGTTGTCAAACAACGAGCGTGATCGCGCTCATTACAAAGCGTCCTGAAGCAACACGGGAACGAGTGAGAAAATGTAGAGAAAGAAAAAAAGTGATGCAACTACATCTATAAGTAGCAGCTATAGCAATTTGCTTCCTGTTAAAAAATTTAGTTCAAATTATTTAATAAGTTAAATGAATTATTAAAAGATGGGTATCAATGGAAAAGGATTGATTTCTTACCTACATGTAGGAGGGTTGCCAGCTGTTTAAAAAAATCAAAATCAATTTAAATTTAGGGAACTAGGTGACTGAAATATGTATCACCATATATATGGCAGTCCGACAAAAGCGGTTTAAGGTCATAGCTTGCAAAAATTTTGAAGAGGGTCGCCAACTGTTTGTAAATGGAATTAAATTAAATTTTACAAAATTTTTATATATGAAATATAAGTATATTTCTATCAAACGAAAGGGTTGCGGCATCGTATTTTTTATTTTATTGCAGTATGTAAATACATACATTCCCAGCAAAAAATAGGTAATCGCTTTTAGGGGTAACATGTTTTAGAAGGCATGGCGTTATAATGCCTTCGAATTTTTTCGCTTCTTTTAGGCATTGCCGGTAATGCAAAGGAGAATGTCCTACAGTATTTTATTTGTTTCGCTTTTTTGCCTCATTTCAGGGAATGCAAAGAAGAATGTCCTACAATATTTTTTTTATTTCACTTCTTTGCTACATTTCGGGGAATGCAAAGTAGAACGTCCTACAATATTTTTTTTATTTCGCTTCTTTGCTTAATTTCGGGGAATGCAAAGTAGAATGCTGCATCGAACTCAGCTGAAAAATAGAATGAATATCTAAAAATTCTTTTTTTTTTACCGTTACTTTCTTTGGAAATTTGTCTCATATAAAAATCATGTTTTGCTTTGTTTAATTTGCAGCGAAGTTGAATTCAGTCAATGAAGTGAAGTACAAGAGTGAGGAAGTACAATTTTAAGTAAGATCTAAATACCTAAATACAAACATATGTATGTATAAAAACTGATTTATAAAAATTTTAGTTATCTAATTTTAATCTTTCAATTTAATTTAAATAAGTATGTACTTATCTAGGCATTCTACATTAGATTCTCTGTATGGCATTCTTTGTTCGCTTCTCTAGATTCTGTTTATCCGTGCGTTCTCCCGTCGTTTGAAGGTAATGCTGCGGGTAAGGGCCTACCGTCAATGACATGCCCATGTTAAAATAATGCCTTCTTGAAGTGAAAGGGTAAGCGGTTCCCATCGCCTAGCTCGTTTCCGATTTCTTTTCTGTGGTAATCGTGTTTTTGCTGGGTTGCCGTTGAGTGATATGTTTTCTTGGATAAATGAAAAACTTTCGGGTTTTACACAACGTTTCAGAAATATACGTGCGACTGTAACGTTAAAGACAAAAGTTTTGGCCATATATACATCACTTTCCGATAAGACTAATAATTTCTGACAAATTAATTAATCATTCCGGTTTTTTTTTTTTTAATGAAAAAATGGGGAAAAAATCAAACTTTAACAGAAGAAAAATTCAAAAAATAAGAAGTTCTGTGCCAAGTTTTTGCATTTTTTGCTAAAGCCTGTTCTGTTACAAAAAAAAATCAAGTTACTAATGAAGGAAAGCGAGGGATAAATAAAGAAGTAAAGTTCTGAACTTATTGAAAACGACGAGCTGCGGGTCACAGCTTCAAATTTGTTACCTTCATTATCTAAACGCTTTGTCGATGGCGACATGATTTCTTTGAACACGGCGGCGACATCATGAATTTGTATGAGTTTGATATAAAGGAAGCGACCTTATCTGTCGCTGGAAAAATAGAAATAGATCTAATCTGGCCACAACCGCAATCGTCGCGTAGCCCTGTCGTCGCCAAAATAATTATCTACATAAGAGCATGATAAAAAAATAGAAGGTAGTTTCACTTCAAATTCTTTTGACGGATACAGGCATTTTTGAAGTCTCATAACTTGTACATATTACAAGCGGCGTTGCCACATGGTTAGGAATAAAATATAAATGATTGTATTTCGGGATGGGAGTATCTGCTGTTTTTAATGGGCAATATGGATACTAGTATTCTTGGAGTTTGAAAATTTGTAGCAATTACTATTATAAAACCACGTGCATTTATGGCTTTAGTACAACAAACTATACGAATCCTCTAAGAGGATTCTTCTTTTCGTGTTAACTTTTATTTTCCTAGTTTTGAAACAAATTATCATAAGAATATAAGTACCGTCGCCTGGAAAAGCTTGTCTTATGGTACATTCGGTAGGTTTTGGAAAATCGCAATTGAAGTTTAGAATGCAATTTCCAACGACTATAAATTTTCTCCAAAATCTCTGAGACTGATTCTAGTTCACGAAATCCTTAAATTATTTTATTTTTATGTTAATTATTTTGAGTTACGGATTTCCTTAAGTAAAATTTTGTAGTATGCCAATAGAATCAACAATTTTGGAGCGATTTTGTACTACAAAATTTAATACAAATTTGTACTAAAATAATTATACTCTTTACTCAGTATCTCGGAAACTAAAGCAGTTATCTCAGTATGTTCACGTGCATATCGAGCCCTAACCGCCAAATTAACGTAAGCGACATTTTTTTAAAAATTTTCTTTTTTATGCAGAAATGCATTTAGATTCTCTAGGAATATTTCTGCATCAAAAAGAAGATTTTGAAAAAAATTGCCCTTACGTTATTTTGGCGGTTAGGGCTCGATATCTTTTTTCTTTTAATTTTCAAAAGGCAGCCAAAAAAATAATTTATTAATTGTAGCTGGTAGCTTGATATCGATGAAAATGTCATAATGCCAGCAAAAGTCAAATGGCTAACATGGCGACCAAAATCGTTAAGTGAAACCATGATTCAAGAATTAAAGGTTTGCTCATTAGTGACATTCGAGTTTTGACACTCCCTTAGCTCCCTTACAAAAGCTTTGCACACACACACACGAACCCACACACAGTGCCTTGCTAAGGGAGCCGATTTTGTCAAGAGGGAGCGAGAAAACTTGTTTTTTGAGCAAACCTTTTATTATTGAATCATGAAGTGAAACTACCTTCTTTTTTGTAGCATGCATAAGAGTACGTGTTAAATTAATTTGACAGCTGTGGTCCGTAGCCAGTCGTTTTCATTGTGTTCGGGCTATAATGAGTGGTGAAATGAAAATACGCAAAGATTTTTTGTATGAAATATGAGCAGAAAAGCGTGTTACTCAGGTTTACGTGGCGTATGAGCAACTTTCTTTCCTGATCATTTTTCAAACAAAAAATCTGCGTATTTTCATTTGACCACTCACGACTTCCTTACATATCCCTCGCTTTCCTTCACTAGTAATTTGATTTCTTTTGTAACAGAACAGGTTAGTGCAAATACAAAAATTTGGCACAGAACTGTTATTTTTTTTAACCGACTTCCAAAAAAGGAGGAGGTTATCAGTTCGTCGGAATATATATATATATATATTTTTTTTTTTATGTATGTTACCGTATAACTTTGGACCACGTCAACCGATTTCGATAATTCTTCATCGGAAACGTAGTGTCTCAGAGGTGGTCCCGTACTAATCTGGTTAAGATCCGATCAGTGGATCTTGAGATATATATATATATTTTTCCTTTTATATGAGAGTTGAAGTCGGTTTTTTTTTGCTAAAAATTACTTGTATTTTTCAAAAAACCTGTGCGACAGTTATTATTTTACGCCCTGTACTTTGCCATTCATATTGTGGCAAACACTACTTAGTGAGCAAAGTTAAGTGTGATAGTGAAAAAGTGTAAGCATGGCCGTAGCAAGGTAGGTGCAGGGCGCTCGGATATAAAAATCAGAAAAATATTAAATTAAACAAATTAAAAAAAGAGTCTGGAATTCTTTCCTATAAGGGCGTCCACAGTATTTTTGCATAGAATTCGGTTAGGGATTATAACCCTTTCTACGTAGAATCCTCCTTTATGTGTTGCCGAAGAAGAGAGGAGGAACCCCTCTCTTCATCAAAACTGTATAACATTTCTTGTGGATATAATTCCGGCTTCGGTATCCAAAGTATTTTTGCACTTAACTCCTTTCTGCGTAGGCGGCCTTCGGCAGCGCTTAGGGATTATAACCCTTACTAAGTAGAATTCTCCTTTCTGTGTTGCCGGGGAAGAGGGACCGGCACCTCTTTTGTTATCAAGGGTATATAAAATAACCCGTGCAAATGAATATTCAACCTTTTTCAAACGAAAAAACGCAAGTGAAAATTGTGACTTTTGGTCATTTTTCTAAGGGGTCCCTAGGGAACCATACGGGCCCTAGGTGGTCAGGAGTACCATTTTTGTCAATGGCGGTTCATGCCCTTTCCAAAAAGGTCGGAGAAGGTGCCACGTCCACTCCCCCTTCGATCTCCATCTCTTTAACAACCACCCCTCTTGGAAAGCCAACCCATATAGTTATTTATTTTTAACCGACTTCCAAAAAAGGAGGAGGTTATCAGTTCTTCGGAATATTTTTTTATTTTTTGTTTTTTCTTTATTTTTATTTATTTTTTTATGTATGTTACCGCATAACTTTGGACCACGTCAACCGATTTCGATAACTCTTTTTGCATCGGAAAGGTAGTGTCTCAGAGGTGGTCCCACACTGATCTGGTTAAGATCCGATCAGTGGATAATGAGATATATATATATATTTTTTTATATGAGAGTTGAAGTCGGTTTTTTTTTTTTGCTAAAAATTACTTGTTTTATTAAGGTTAGTATTCTGTTCACAGCCGTGAAATTTTTCCAGCAACACATATTTTTATACCCGAGCGCACTTGTGCACAAGGGTATATTAATTTTGTTCACATAACGGTTGTTTGTAACAGCCAAAACGAATCGAGATAGATATAGACAAATGTATACATAAATGATCAGGATGAAAAAAGAAATTGATTAAGCCATGTCTGTCTGTCCGTCCGTCTGTCCGTCTGCCGTGTACACGATAACTCGAGCAAAAATTGAGATATCTCAACGAAATTTGGTATGTAGGTTTCCCTTAATCCAAGGTAGGTTGGTATTGAAAATGGGCGAAATCGGACCTTAACCACGCCCACTTCCCATATAACGGTAATTTCCAGAAATACGAAAACTGCGATATTTTAGTAACTACTGAAGATAATTCACTCAAAATTGATATTTACAATAAATTTTAGACGAAAAATAAGAATATTATAAATTTTTGGAAAATGGGCGTAGCCACGCCCACTTATGATTACATGTGTATATCTTGGTAACCGCTGCACCAATTTCTTCCAAACTTGGCACAGTTGTTGGCCTTCGCACAACATACCAAATGGCGGAAAATTTTTAAAATCGCTCAATAACCACGCCTACTTCCCATATAACGGTAATTTTCAGAAATACGAAAACTGCGATATTTTAGTAACTACTGGAGATTATTCACTCAAAATTGATATTTATAATAAGTTTTAGGCGAAAAATAAGAATATTATAAATTTTTGGAAAATGGGCGTGCCACGCCCACCGCTGCACCAATTTCTTCCAAATCTGGCACAGTTGTTGGCCTTGGCACAGCATAAAAAATCGCCGAAACTTTTTAAAATCGGACAAAAACCACGCCCACATCCCATATAACGTTAATTTAGAGAAATACAAAATCTTCGATAAATCATTAAATATTGAAGCTAATTTATTCAAAATTGATGCTTCCAACAATTCTTTACCAAGAAATACGATTATGGTAAAACTTTGGAAAATGGGCGTGACACCGCCCACTTATGATCACATATATGTATATCGGTAACCGTTCTACCAATTTTTACCAAACTCGGTGTGGTTATTGTGCTTGCCAAATATAAGAAATTATTGAAATCGGACTAAAATAACGGCCGCTTCTCATATAACGGTAAATTTCAGAAATGCTTGAAACTTCAATATTTCGAAATTGAAGGACGCTAATTTACTCAAAATTTATACACCCAGACTTTCTTACTTGTTTTCACATGAAGTTTTGACACATCAAAAAGTAAAGTATAAACAAAATCAAAAAAAATAAATTTCCAATCAAAATGATTTGTGTAGATCAGGGGCGTCTCTTGTAGACGATTTTAGAGGCTGTTTAATATATCGTATTTTATTATATTTCTTAGGATTTGCACATTATGTAAAGTTGAAAGAATGAAGTCAAATATATATTTTTGGTCAATTACGCTGTTTGATTTTACTGTTAAATAATGCATCTAAACAATTCTTCAGGGTGCTCGCGCATTTCATTTACTTCAGTAAGAAAATTATTTGCAACAGCAATGCAGTTCCACACAGAGCAAAGACTAGCTCATATAATAGAGCATGGTTTTTACTGAATAAGAAAATTCATATGACAACAATAAGGAATCGCCCTTACCTTCGTGAATAATTCAATACGATGATTTTTTACACTTTTCTTAGAAGTCATACTTTTTTCATGCAGTTTTACTTAGTTTAAAAATTTCGTTAGCTTTCTAGCAAAAAAAGGGGATTTAGTACTAAAACAGAAGCTAGAAATTGAACATAAGCTAGGCACACCCGCCAGACATACCTTTTAGATCTGCATATAATATGTTAGTGTATGGCCGAGCTTCTCCTCCGATTCGTGGCGTACGCCTTGATGTTGTCATAGAATAGAGGAGAGACCCACAGTTTTACGCCGACTCCGAACGGCGATTTAATTTTTTTTGAGAAGCTGTTTTTCATGGAAGGAATACACTCAGAGGTTTTGCTACTGCCTGCCGAGAGGCGACCGATATTAGAAAAAAAACTTTTTTGTTTATTTTATTTATTGATGTTTTTCGGAAACTGGGCTTGAGCACAGGCCCTGCGGAATAATAGCGCGCACTGCTAACCATAGCGGTCGCTAATTGTTAGTTTTTGAAAATTTTTAAATCTTATTTGTTCATTTGCAATCATATTTGTTGCGAATACCGTTATGTACAAACATTAGTTGACTTACTAAAATGTTTATAAAACTGTTAAAAACGGGCCATTCTCTTGGGGTGTTCGAGCCAGTCATATGATAATAAGTAATCATTCGCAATTTCCTTGTACGTGAAATAAGGTTTTACGACCGGTTGGGGTAAGGTTTAACCCCTTAGCACCTCTTTGTGCTCGCCGCTACTGAATTCTATAAACTGTCAGTTTTCACAAAATTTAAAATGTACATGTGTATTTTAAATTGCCATGAAAATAGTGTTGCCAGGTTCTTGTTGCCAACATGTTGCAAGCTTTTTCATAGCGTGAACAGAATACCACTTTGCTGAGGAAATGTTGTGGAATTTCACACTTATTTCACAAAAGGAAATTTTATATGCAACTTGACAGCTTTTTTGCGTGAAACAGGAACAGAATACTATGCTTAAAAAACAAAAACAGGAATGATTAATTAATTTGTCAGAAACTATCAGTCCCATTGGAAAGTGATGTATATATGGTTTATGGAGAATTTTATTAGCTTTGATCTAAGATTGGTTCGTAAGATATACCTGATTAAGTGGAACCACTTTTGGTTTGGTTGATTAATGGTAAATTGCAAATATCTCGAAAACGTATCCATAGAAAAAAAAGTAATTGCGCCTGGGCCACACTGTAGAAGTGAAACTTACGTTACTTATCTATCTATACATACACACATCTGCTTTTGCTTAAGGTTTTTTCGCTTTTTTTTCTATCAACGTAGATCCCTACCTCTACCACTGTTCGTTTTAATAAAATTCATGTTATTCTGTTTTTCCATTATCTTCATTTTTATCATTATACTCTATCGATAACAAAATCGATTATAACGTCCATCAAAATACCAATACCAAAATCGATGACAAATTCGATAAAAATTTCAATAGCAACATCGATAATACCATTGGTAGCTAAATCGATTAGAAAATCGATAAAAATATCGATAACAAAATCGATTTATATCGATAAAAAAATCGATAAATTCGAAAATATCGATAACAAAATCGATCAATATCGATAACAAAATCGATAGATATCGATAAATATCGATAACAAAATCGATAAATATCGATAACAAAATCGGATAAATATCGATATTAAAATCGATAACAAAATTGATAAATATCGCTAACAAAGTCGATAAATATCGATAACAAAATCGATAATTATCGATAACAAAATCGATGAATATCGATAACAAAATCGGTTAATATCGATAACAAAGCCGATAAAAATATTGATTATTTTATCGGTAGGTCTCGAGAATCCCAAAAATCTCTAAAATCCAAAAATAGTTCCCAGATTGAGTCTCTGTGTCTCTCTCTATATCCTTTCCTCTTTAATTACCTATATTTTAATCTTTCTCCCCCTATCTTCATCTTTGCTTTTATCGGTATCCTCATCCTCCTCTTTGTCTTTACTTTTGTGTTCATCATTTTTTTCAGCTACATATTCTCCTTCACATTTGTTCTTATATATATAAGTAAAGTGTTAAGATTTACCTTGGTCTTCATTTTTGCCTTTATCTTTACGCATCTTTGTTTTTGTTGTTATTTTTACCTTTGCCTTTATCCATTTCTTCATTTATGTACGTAGTCACCTTTACTTTCATTCTTGTATTGGTCTTTTTCTAAGTGTTATTCTTTAACCTTTTGCTAGCAAATTTTTTTTAAATTTATAGATACCATATGCATACACATAAAAAGCACTTGTTTCAGCCCCAACCATTTCCGTTGCACCATTTCCGTTGCATCGTTTCTGTTGCATCATTTCCGTTGCATATACACAAGAAGTACTTGTTTCAGCCCCAATCATTTCCGTTGCACAATTTCCGTTGCACCATTTCCGTTGCATCACTTCCGTTGCATCATTTCCGTCCCAACCAGATCCGTGTGCAATTTCCGCTGAATTTGCCAATTTACTCCCAACCAACCAACCGCCGCTAAAGAAGTTTCACTTCAAAAAATAACTCGATTTTCGGAATCACCGAGCAATTCTACATAAAAATTGGATAGTGGCATCTATTGAACATTTTTGCTGTAAACCAGAGTAATTTTCGATTGAGGATATCAGACGGCCCTCTTCTTCGGCTTAGAATCGACACAGAACGCTTTATTAGGCACAAAGTCTGGGAAACCCTTAACTAATATTGGTTTTTAGATAAGTATAAATTCTATGATATCAGTGTCAGTGCAACGGGATCACACTGTACCAACGTTACGACAAATTCTCTAAAGAATGAACAAATTAGAACTTCTGAATTTTTTTCTATTTTCTTTCGCGTATGTTATCACTTGTAAAAAAGCAAAGCACAAATTAAAAATGTTACAACAAAACGATAAGAAGCTGATAAAAGTTAAAACAGAGGCAGCATTAAATTAAATTCAATATGAACAAGTAAAGAAGTATAAGTTCGGGCGAAACCGAACTTTATTTACCCGGCGCACGTATTAAATATCGTTTTTTCACCTTTCAGTCAACTGCATGATAAGCAAGAGTATTTTTCCCGATGTCAAACAATTTCGATAATATCCTATGAGATATTAAAATAATTGGAGCAAGTTTGGTGGAAATCGATAAGGGGGGTAACCAATATACACTTATGTATGTAGTCATAAGTGGGCGGTGTCACGCCCATTTTACAAAAATCAATAATAGTGTGTCCTGTTAAGAGATTGTTGTAGGTTAAAGTGTTTAGTTATTGAAATATCAGAATTTTCGTATTTCTGAAATTTACCGTTATATGGTAGGTGGCGGTAATTTTAATCCGAATTCAAAATTTTTCAACACATCGCTTTTTTTAGCCAAGGTTGCGAAATGTACCGAGTTTGGTAGAAAATGATAAACCGGTTAACCGGATGTTTTGTTAGTATTTTTAAGTTTATATAATAAAAAAAATTTAAATAAAATTTGGAACGGAAATACGATCCCTTTAGCGCGGAATTACAACTTGAGCAGAATTTTAGCACGCAAATGTAAGAAATAAAAAAGTTTTAAAATATTAATAAAAGTACAGATTTTCTTTTATTTAGTAACTCTAAAACAGTAACGAAAAGCGAATCTATGCATAAAATATATTCTTGCAGTTGTTATACCCGAGCGCACTTGTTCATAAGGGTATATTAATTTTGTTCACATAACGGTTGTTTGTAACAGCCAAAACGGATCGAGATAGATATAGACAAATGTATACATAAATGCTCAGAATGAATAGAGAAATCGATTAAGCCATGTCTGTCTGTCCTTCCGTCTGCCCGTCTGTCCGTCTGTCCGTCCGCCCGTGTACACGATAACTCGCGCAAAAGTTGAGATATCTGGTGCAGCATACTAAATGGTAGAAAATTTAAAAACTCGGACAATAACCACGCCCACATCCCATATAACGGTAATTGAGAAATATGAAATCTTCGATAAATCAGTAAATATTAAAGCTAATTTATTCAGAATTGATTCTTGCAACAATTCTTTACCAAGAAATACGTTTATGGTAAAATTTTGGAAAATGGGCGTGGCACCGCCCACTTATGATCACATATATGTATATCGGTAACCGTTCGGTATTTTTGTTGTGCTTGCGACATAAAAGCGAAGCTTTGAAAATTATTGAAATCGGACTAAAATTACGGCCGCTTTTCATATAACGGTAAATTTCAGAAATGCTTGAAACTGCAATATTTCGAAATTTAAGGACGCTACTTTACTCAAAATTGATACACGCCGGCTTACCAGCTAGCGGTAACACCCCGGCTTACCATCTAGCGGCTTACCAAGAAATACGTTTAAGGTAAAATTTTGGAAAATGGGCGTGGCACCGCCCACTTATGATCACATATATGTATATCGGTAACCGTTCTATCAATTTGTACCAAACTCGGTATTTTTGTTGTGCTTGCCACATAGAAGCAAAACGTTGAAAATTATTGAAATCGGACTAAAATTACGGCCGCTTTTCATATAAGGGTAAATTTCAGAAATGCTTGAAACTGCAATATTTCGAAATTTAAGGAAGCTACTTTACTCAAAATTGATACACTCCGGCTTACCATCTAGCGGTAGGTTTCGGAAAGGTGAAAATCATATATTTAATACTTGCGCCGGGTATTTAATGTTCGGCTCCACCCGAACTTAGACTTTCTTACTTGTTTTTTAATTAAAATGAGGACAGTTCCAAGCACACTGCAGGTATGTATGTCTTAGGCTATCTGCACACTTGTCGTCCAATCATAATTGCGTTATCGTCTCGCCCTGAAATTTTGAGCCGAGCACATGCATTTCAAAGGAGATCTGCACACTTGTCGTTATCGGCTAGTTATCGGCAAATCGTAGAAGATTCAGAAACGGTTAAGTACGGCACTGTCGTTTGCTAATCGTTGTGAACGCATGGTTTGTTTACATTTTATGGGGAAAAATTAGTGAAGAAGTTAATATTTGCATTAAAACTGCATAAAAATTTGTATAGTTGGCACAAAATCTGTCGAAATTATTAAAAAGTGGACAATTGCAATAAAATTCAATAAATTCGGGCGTTTTAACTATAAAATATGGCGAAATTGTAAAAAGTCTATGTGTGCATGCACAAAATACATTTCAGGAAAAGAAAAGAAGAGATGGTACTGAAAAATGATGTCTAGAATTGTTGCAGCACAGTCCATATTTTTAAAATTGCAGGTTTTTGTAAATATTTCGCGAAAATATCAACCAGAAAAACAGATAATAACTGCTCCAAGTGAATATTTAGACACCAAATGAATTGAAATATCACGACCGAGTGTGCGAAAATGTAGTCGTCATGTAATCTTTCCATCATGATTGTGACGATGAAGTAATTATGATTGGACGAATATGATTTTCACCTTTCCGAAAGCTACCGCTAGATGGTAAGCTAAGATGAGTAAATTAGCGTCCTTAAATTTCGAAATATTGCAGTTTCAAGCATTTCTGAAATTTACCGTTATATGAAAAGCGGCCGTAATTTTAGTCCGTTATATGGGATGTGGGCGTGGTTATTGTCTACTAGTGCGCCAAGTTTGGAAGAAATAGGTGCAGCGGTTACCAAGATATACACATGTAACTATAAGTGGGCGTGGCTACGCCCATTTTCCAAAAAAATTTAATATTCTTATCTTTCGTCTAAAATTTGTTGTAAATATCAATTTTTAGTGAATTATCTTTAGTAGTTACTAAAATATCACATTTTTCGTATTTCTGGAAATTACCGTTATATGGGAAGTGGGCGTGGTTACAGCCCGATTTCGCCCATTTTCGATACCAACCTACCTTGGATTAACGGAAACCTACGTACCAAATTTCGTTGAGATATCTCAATTTTTTCTCGAGTTATCGTGTACACGGACGGACGGACAGACGGACAGACAGACATGGCTTAGTCGATTTCTCTATTCATTCTGAGCATTTGTCTATACATTTGTCTATATCTATCTCGATCCGTTTTGGCTGTTACAAACAACCGTTATGTGAACAAAATTAATATACCCTTGTGTACAAGTGCGCTCGGGTATAAAAACAACGTGTCCAGTAGGTTATACGCAAGGCATATTTAACAAGGTAGAAGTGACAATTCAGTCGAGCTCTCTCATACCTGACTGTAATGTCATAAAACGTAAACAAAGAAATTAACCCTATGTTATGCATGTACCATATTTGATAAACTTCAATATCTATGAAATGAAAGTTTTTGTAAATATGAAAATATTTAAAATCACATTATAATCGGCTTCATTTTAATTTTTGTATTTTCGTTGTCATTCCACTCCCAAAATACTTTTTTGTTAGGGAAAATAAGCTTTTTCAATTATCCTGTGGTAAACTATTTTCCAAGGGATGCCTGCAAGGATTTTGCCTCAGGCAGTTGTGCACTGAGAACTGCGATAGTGGCTTTCAAAGTTTTTATTTTTTAGAAAGAACATATATTTCCGTTTCAAGACCACATTGAGCAGAATCATCGCTGAAGCAAAAAATTTTAAGAGTGGTACTAGTTAGAAATATACATACATATGTACATTCGTATGTTAGTGCATGCCATTTTTATTAAACGGATTCGACTCGCCATTAAAATAATCCACAAGGAGTATTCTCGTATGAATGAAAAAGAAAAACACGACTCTTTTCACATGGCATTATGAAAAAAGGAAAAGGGATGTTAAGAACCAGAACGTCGAATATAACGGGTGATTTTTTTGAGGTTAGGATTTTCATGCATTAGTATTTGACAGATCACGTGGGATTTCAGACATGGTGTCAAAGAGAAAGATGCTCAGTATGCTTTGACATTTCATCATGAATAGACTTACTAACGAGCAACGCTTGCAAATCATTGAATTTTATTACCAAAATCAGTGTTCGGTTCGAAATGTGTTTCGCAAACCCAATTGCTGCGAACGGCGACGAATCGACATTTCACGGTCTTCAGCAACACTCTCAGAAACAGACGCAATATTCTCTTCTGTACGCACTGTACGCATTCGTGTGGTTGGTTTAATGTCCAATAAAGTAAACTGAGTGCGAAACTTGGTCACAATCGCATTAATTGTTTGCTCACTTGGTCGATTATGTAGACCATAAATCGGACGCGCGAAACACATTTCGAACCGAACACTGATTTTGGTAATAAAATTCAATGATTTGCAAGCGTTGCTCGTTAGTAAGTCTATTCATGATGAAATGTCAAAGCATACTGAGCATCTTTCTCTTTGACACCATGTCTGAAATCCCACGTGATCTGTCAAATACTAATGCATGAAAATCCTAACCTCAAAAAAATCACCCTTTATAACAGTAAATGGTGATCTAAAGCGGCAAATTTAGGGGAACGAAATTGTATCATAGTGTCCGCGGAGCATTTGCTTATATGTATATGTTATGGAGGTTTAAAATAACGCACAAGTTTGTTGTCCTGGCTCTTGCCACACAGAGCGCACCGCTCGTAATTCCTTTTCATTTCATTTTTGTATGTATGTATTTAAAATCAGTCGCACAACTCAAAATTGAAAATTGAAATTAAAAAATTAAAATTTTTAATTGTATAGGGTTAAGAGTTGACATTACAGTCGCAGTTCAAAAGAGAGAAATGTCGAAATCACTTCTACCTTGTTATGCCTTGGTTATACCCTTGTAACCAAGCGTCATTTTCGAATGTATTTTGAATAAATCTGCATATCAAAATTATTCGAAAATATTACACGAAACTATAGGTTGCGTATGTTCGCCGAAAACATCCCAGGGAAACTAGCGTGATCGAAACTCCTACACAAACGCAAATTTTATGGGGTTACTAACACACCTGTAATAATTTTTGATTGGAGTTCCGTTTATTGTTTTTTCGTGCGAGCTATATTCCACATATGAGTAAGTACCCTCCAGTACTGCTGGAGTCAATCGCTCCTTTTGAACCGCTACTGCACCGACTCCAAGGTAAGTAGCTACTCTATTAACCCGTGGTAGTGCACATGGTAGTGGAGAGTCGAACCAGTCGTAAGTAGAATAGCGAAAACTACGGCAGAGGGCGCCCATAAATCACGCAAGTGACTACTTTAGTAACTCCCGGTAGTGCAGAGAGAGCCGATGGTGACTACCGCCTAGGACATTGCCTTGTAAAAGTAGTCGATGAAATACACTGCAAGTAGTCGGTCGGTAATTGACGGTGTTTATAAGGTAGCTACCGATTCAGCAGTCCTGTAGTCACCCCCGTACTGCAGGGTAGTCAAGCTAATCTTTTCACATATGAGCAAGTAGGCAAACAAATTGATTTGAAAACCCACACGTACACAAAACTTCTGGGAGCATTTTTGATTCACTACTAAAAATGTGATAGCAAAATGTATTAAACTTAGCGGGCACGCGTAACGATCACGTCCCAAGGAAAGTTTAAACCAGTGGTCGGCATTCTAACACATTCAAACGATTCAATAAGTGAGACTGTGTGCGTTAAATGCACTGCTCAGCTGCCGCTCTTCGTATGCGTGTGAAACACACACGTGCTCAGAGAGCGCTCAGTGAGCTATGGCGCACAGTGTTTCGACTCCATACATTTTTTGGAAAAAAAATTGAAGAAATGGTTCAAGGTGAAAGGCATTGACGGAACCAAAAATAGTTGAAATCGGCTACTCCTTAGGGGTACCTCCCTTGTACCTATAATACAAAATTTTTAAATACAAATTTTAATTTCAACTCAAAAAAAATTAATATATCTCCACGAAACTTGTCAAATAAGTTACTCTCATGAAATATATCGTAAAGTTATCTAACGCTCTCTATGTCTACACATTCGTAAACAAATAATTATGATTTCTCATTGTTCGCTTCGCGTTGCCGCAGTATTCGCACAATATATAAACGTCAATATATTATCATAACCCTATAAGTATTCTTTCCTATAACTAATATTGCATTTTTACCTAATCCTCTCTATGCCTACACATTCGTAAACAAAAAAATTTCACATAGATGTAAATGTTAATACCCAGTAGAAATCCGTTGTATGCATTCATGAAGAATACTTGCTGTATGAGTGAATTAGTGTGAACAATTCATGCGTAGCCATGAATTTCCACAAATAAATTCAAATTCTGGCGAACTGCAAGCGAACGTACGTTGTTGTTGTTTTAAGTACATTTCTTGATAAATTTGAAGGAGCATTTTTGTAATATTTTCAGTCTTGTAACTACAAAAATTTTAGTGAACGGACGTGTTGTGCGGTACTATTTTCAGCATGTATACACAGCAGCAAGCTCATGCCACCAACAGCGATGTCGTATGCATCAAATTTCTACTGGGTCATTTTGCATGCTGCCGCGTTCTCATCGTTGAGCGTGTGCTTGTTATCTGCCCATTTCTGCGCATGATCCTAAAAGCATGCTACATTTTGTCACTTTTATTAAAATTTGAAGTGATTTATCATTTAAATCGATTTTACGTCGAGAGGGGCAAATATTAGCAACCATTTTTTTCTGGAATCGATAGAAAATATTTCAAACTTTCATTTTATTACAGTTAGAAGATGTAGTACGCTGTAAAACACAAACTTTTTGTCCATTAAAAGTAGCAAAGGTAGCATTTATGAAGTACCATTTTTGCTGGCTTAAATTTTTTTTTAATATTTGGTCGATTGCACTGATTTTTTCTTTATTTAGTCAAGTAAGTTCTATATTTTCTTATAAACTCACAACAAAAACAATATAGATAAAAGTTATAAGGAAAATATATAGCTCAAGTTAGCAAAAAATCCAAGCAGTTTTAGTTGAATAAAATTTTTCTGACTTCTGATGCCATTATTTTGTAAAAAAAAATTCAACTTCATGCAAAGTAGTAATGAATTGTTCATATAAATACATTTCTTTATAACACTGCATCATTCAAACCTGAAAATTAGATCGAAAATTAATTTTTTCCACGGCCGACCGGCTAAATGGGCAAAAAAGAACGACTCAAAACGGCTAAATGTTTCAACTAAAATTCGCATGTTTTATGTAAATAAAGAAGTAGAAAGACTAGTAAAGCCATGAAATTATTTTTGGTTAACAAAGGTTATACGTAGCTAAGCTTTGCATCAGAAGTCATGTTTGTATTACTTTAATATAAAAAAGAGATCAATTACAAATGGGGTTTTCTTTATACTGAAAAATTGTGCCTTCTTATATTACATTTACATTGAGCCCAAATGCGTCATTTGGGCGAGAAACCTCAAATGCGAGGCCAAATCACGCATTTCTCCATACAAATTCACATTTCCAGAATGACGCATTTCGACGCATTTACACAAAATCACGAAACAAATGCGTTCCAATTGCCGTACTATTTTATTGAACGCACTCAGAAACAAAAGTTCCACAAAAGCTTTGGCTTGTCTTTAACATTTGGAATTTTTCAAACACAAAACAAACACAACGAAATAAATAAATCTTTGAAATTTGTGTGTAAAAATTGTTAATTTATACAAGAGCTTTACACATTTTTAGTTTAATCAAAGAATAATTGCCTTTTTGTGTCCAAAAAGCGTTAACAATATAATAAATGTAGTGTTTGTTTACATACATTTTGTTTTTGTCTTTCCTTTTCATTTGATGAGAAGTCAAAGCAAATGCGGATCAAGCAGTGTAAACACCTTCAAATGACTGATTTCAAATCACGCATTTTGGTCCAATGTAAATGTAATATTATATTGTAGCCTTTGCGCTACATTACGTTTCGTCCTTCAATGCCTTTATTAGTAGAAGTATTGCACTTTTGCTTAGTCGGAGGGCAATCTTTTGAGAAATGAACACGGAAATCTGTGAAGGTGCTAGGATTATGTATTAAATAAATATGTACTTTTCAAGGTTTGCTAAAATTTTTTTGAGACATTAAACATTTAATTCATATAGAGAAAAAAATCACTCACACTCACATTTTGCAAATAGCAATTTTTTTCAAGACCGGAGAATCGGGGAATTCAATATACTAAGGATTTTTATTGGAACATTCCCATTGAGAATACAATTACAACTTGTAATAACAATGGGCCCCATGCATAAAAAGTGAGCTTGTGCTCAGACTCAATTTTTGCACAGATGGAGTGAGCTCAAGCTCAAGGATTTGTACTGAAAATCGAGTTCGAGCTTAAGGTCACTTTTTATGCATTAGGCCTAATGTCTCATTACGGTGTTAGGGATTTAAAGCATACCGTAATTGTCTCATGCAACCTTGTGGATATCGTACGTCGCAGAGGTGCCCGCCCAATGAACATAAATATTTTTGTAAATTCTTCACGAATTCCAAATCTATATAATTACTAAGTATATTATTGCAATATTAGGTTGAAATATAGGCTTTAGAAAATCGTTCGGTTCTCTAGATATGGTTATCTTTTACGTAAGTTGAAATATAAAAAAAAAATTCAACGCGGGCGGCGATGCTGGTAACAGAGGAAGAGGAAGGCCTCCTCTGCGTTGGAAAGACCAGGTGGAGAAGGACTTGGCTTCACTTAGCATTTCCAATTGGCGTCAGTTAGCACAGAAGAGAAATGACAGCGTGCTGTTTTGGACTAGGCCAAAATCGCTTAGGCGGTTACAGCGCCAATAAAAAAGAGGAAGAAGAAGTTGAAATATGTTTATCTTTCTAGGGTTCGAGAAATTTTAAACGTGCATAGTGACACTTTTCACTTGACGTTTATATTTGACACTATCATTTCTCACTTCGTTTTCGGCGGCAAGCCAACGTCTTGCAAAGTTTGAAGCAGCCTAATAAATGTAAGTATTAATCAATACATAGATAATTTTTCCTAATAAATAAACTGCAATCAGAAATAGGCTTGGCATAGATACAAAAAAGACTCCTTATTATCTCATTACAATTAATGGTATTTTCCGTTTTTTAATAAAAATAAATAGTAAAAATTATTTTTGGGGAATACCATTGAAAATAGGGTAATTTTTCAGGAATTTGAAGGAATCCGCCTTAATAGAGTTGACATTCCTGCGTTTGCGCTAATTGAAAGCAATACATAAGGGGTATTTTCGAAGTGTTGCATAGCCCTTGCGCGGTGCACGAATTGCACGGATTGCATAGTAAAAACCGGTTTTCCTATGGCACAACCTTGACAACCGTCCAATCCGTGCACCGTTCAAGGTTAGTCTAATAGATTTTTGGTTACTGAATTTGGAAAAATGGAAACTTATATATTTGCACTTTAAGAAAATAAGGTAAATAGCAAAATCGGCTAATAACGGCTAAGGTTTTCTTGCAAAACGGCTAACAAACCGGCTGCCGGCTAAACCGAATTTTCCCCGGCTGTTTACTATCGCAACCGGCTAAATCTAGCCGGGCAACGGCTATAATGGCAACACTGACGTATACAATCGGAACCAGGGTAGCCAACTCATTTTTGAGAATTCGACAATGAAATTCACCGATATTGCCGGAAATTTCCTAAAGTTCCCCACCCATGGATATCTTCTTATTCACAAAAAAAAAATGCGGGTATTGTAGTTAACAAATAAAGAAACAAATTTACATATAATGTTTACACATATACAGTGGTCGAAAAAATTTAAGTCGCGTTAAAGTTTTCACAATTATTAATATTTTTTGTTATTAATTTCATTTATTTATTTTTTATAAAAATATAGGTAATTATTTAACAAAAACCGTATAATTCCAAGTTTCAAACTTTGTGTAATATTAAAAAAAATCTACAAGCTTTCGTAAAAATTTCGAGCTTTTTAATTAGATTTTCTAGAAATATTTTGAGTATGTAGTTTTTTAGCCCACTCAATTCTAGTAAGTGCAAGCTTCCAGTGGCTTAAAACTTTCGTATTAAGTTGTTTTTCCCAAAGTTTTGCCGTTTCCTTCCACATAAAGAAGTGTTTTTATTCGTTATATGAAAGCAAATGCGACAAAGAAAATTCTAAATCAACGGTAATTTGTATAATTTGCAGGATTGCATAATCAGTACTTTTAGTTGCAGTTGCATTTCTTATACGACTTTTTTACCTCATTATGAAATTAGTGAAGCAAAAAATAATAAATTACATAGTTAACACTTAATCCTCAAAGAAGCAGTTCATCTCCCGATTCTGCACGTAAACTGAAATTCCCCACAAAAAACGGTCCATTCCCCATTCCCCACGCAAACTCAAATTCCCCGCGAAACGGGGAATTCCCAACGAGTTGGCTTCTCTGATCGGAACGTCAACAGGGAGAGTAGAAGAGCAACAAATTTTATTTAGTTGCATGCAAACATTAGACGAAGCAGGTTGACGTCGCATTATATTATGTAGTGGTGGTAGTAATTTTATTTATTTTCTTCAGGTCCTGAATTACAGAAACTTTGAGAAATTGAAACAAACGTTAAAATTAAAATAAATAAAAGATTATAGACAATAACAAATGTTTGTCGTTTCTCTTTTTCATCGGCCGAAGTAGCTCCATAACCCAGCAAACAATTAAATAAGGAATTTGGCCCAAAATTATAACTAAATAACAAATGTTGTTTTAAAAAAATATTGGTTAAGGTCTAATTGCTATGCAGACACACATTTATTGTTATTGTCTATAATATTTTATTTCTTTTAATTGAAATTTTAAAGTCTTTTTGAATTTCTCAAAGCTTTTGTAATTCAGGATTTGAAGGAATAAATAAATTATGTAATTATGTGAATTATGTACTTTTTTTTAATACCAGACAAGTCCTCTATCGAAACAAGCAATATGTTTTGTTATTTATCTTTTCGTCGTAGTTTTAAATCATTCTTAAATGTCAAGTTTTACCTAATTAAAAAACAAATATATATTTTTATTTAATTTCTACTTGAAATTAACTAAATTTTCTTCTAATATTCAGAGTGCCCAAAAATCCACATTTAAATTATCCCAAAAAAAAAATTTAAATATCTACATAAAAAATTTTACCAACTTTTTTCTTACTTAGGGCCGTTAACTTTCTTTCTATGTTTTATGTTTCTATGTTTTTTATCTCTAAAAAATGTCGCCCAATGAAAAAATGCTAAAAAACATACAGAAATTTTTATAATTGGTAATACAACACAGAAATTTTTCTCCGTGCATTACCACCAACACATTCTCATTTTTGGGTAACATAACTAATACATTCTCATTTTAAGACTTTTCCCTTTTTGGCTAACACTGGTTTAAACACACTGACCTATATGAGAACGCGCACAACCAAACTAAACGACGAAGTTCAGTCGACGACTGGTGGCGACGATAGAATAATTTATATCGCCGCAGTCAGCGGAGACTCCAAAAAAATATCATGATGACCAGGCATGGGCAGAGACTTAGCAGGTGCTAAAAAAGCGTAAGAATCGCGTGTACATATACAAACGAGAGCGTAACCAGGGATGGGCGTAATCAGGAAAATGAATAATTGAATAAAAAAAAATAAGAATAAGCTTTCATTCATCATTTAAACAATATTGAATGACGAATAAATTTTCATTCTTCTAAATTCTAAATTTTTACACATTCAGAGGCCATGTTTGAAAATCGGGAGAACGGTGTAAATATCATAATTTTAAACTAAGGTGGCAACCCTATTACAAAATTATATCCTTACTGCACATCTAGAGGCCAAGCTCTTTTATTTGACACCTAATTTTTGAAAATCGGGAGAACGGTGTAAATAGCGTATTTTTACACGCAGGTGGCTACCCTATTAAAAAAATATATCCTTACTGCAAGTCTAGAGGCCAAGCCCTTTCATTTTACACCTCACTTTTGAAAATTGAATGAACGGTGCAAATCTTATGCAATTAACAAAATTGCCTTCGCACAGAATAGTATCTCTAGCCACACCAACTTTCCACGAATATCTGCCGCAGCATTTACATTCACTTATGAATAGGGATAAATCGATACCATCAAGGTATTACTCAAATCTGTACTTGTATCAAACAAGGTATCGATACCTACTCAGTATCGGAAAGGTATCTAGTACTTGTACATAGACTACGATTTTGCAAATTTTTCAAAGTAATTGTATTGATTTTTTCACCAAAAATATGCATTTTTACAAGATTATCTACCTTTTAATAACTTTTCAGACAAAAATTCAAGGCAGCAAATATTTTTCTATAGTATTTGATTTCAAAAAAACAATACATTTTTACAAGATTAATAGATAATGTTTTTTCATATAAAATGAGTTTAACAAAATAACTCCGTTTTTGTTATATTTCCCAAAAATATCAACTTTTCCAAGTGTTTTTCTGAAAGTCGGTTTCAAGATTTTGATATAGTTGTATCGGTTTTTGAGGAAAGCTTCTCGCAAGGGACAGATGACCAAACAGAGCCAGTGTTGCCGTTGAGAATTTTCACGAAAAAAATGGTCACCATATTATTTGGGACAAGCTTGCAAACATACATATAAATCGAGAAAAGTTACATTTCCCTTAAAAGTTAAGTTCTGTTAACATTTCCTAAAAAATCTCTGAAAAGGGGCAAAAGTCGCACATAATTTTGGAAAAGGGTCAAAAACTCAAAATTTTTAAAAAGTCGGGTCAAAATGGTTAAATCGCCCCTTTAGTCGCATAACAGCAACAGTGTATAGATGGGCTTGCTTATATAGCTGCAGAAATGTATTGCGCATATCTTTCAATTCCTCTAATGGGTTGCTTTTCAAAGAAGATGCTGAAGCATAATAAGTTTTGCGCTTCCGATACAAGTACGTTTTCTTCGATACCTACTTGGATCGCAGTAAAAAGTATCGAGTACAAAAATACTTGGTAAATTGAGAAAAGTATCGAGTATGTACTTGGATTTACTTGTATCGATTTATCCCTACTTATGAAGGAGAACGACAGCAGTGAACCTTCGCGAAGGCATCGCTGCCACTTATAGCTACATATATGAACGCACGCTGTTTGGTCCAATATGTAAAATTTTTTCGAATAGATCGGTCCCTGGCCCACCTACCTGAAAAAGTATCCTATATGTTAATCGAGGCAAAAACCTACCTACGTACTAAACTTCAAGCAAATCTAACCATAAATATATTTATTTTTAAATAGATCGGTCCCTGGTCCACTTACCGGAACAAAGGATCCAATATGCTAATCTATGCAAAAAGCTACATACCTAACAAATTTCAAGTAAATCGGACTACAAATACGATTTTTTCGAATAGATCGGTCCTTGGTCCACCTACCGGAAAGAAGTATCCTATATGTTAATCGAAGCAAAAAGCTACCTACGTACCAAATTCCAAGCAAATCGGGCCATATATACGATTTTTTCAAATAGATCGGTCCCTGGTCCACTTACTGGAAAAAAAGTCCTATATGTTATTCTAGGCAAAAACCTACCTACGCTCCCAATTTCAAGCAAATCGGACCATAAATAAGATTTTTTCGAATAGATCGGTCTCTGGTGCACCTACCGCAAAAAAGTTAGCTTTTTTGTCTATGACACGGTGGTTGCTGAAAGCTATTTACGTAGAAAATTTTATGAAAATCGGACCACCCGTTTGCGAGATTACCTGTTCCAAAAAAGGACTTCTCTTTGTATAAGTAGTATAGATAAGCTTTTTTACTAAAATTGCAAGTATCTTCGAAAGCATAGTCCTCAATATGAGTCATATTGGACTCTTATTGGCCTCATATACGGCTCATTTTGGACTCATATTGAGGCTCTTAAATAACACTTATTGGCCTCATAAATGGCTGCTTTCAGAGTCTTATTTTATGCTGTTCTGTGAGTCTTATTGGCTTTATTCTTTGACTCTTATTGAATTTACTTTAGAGCCATGTTTGCAAGGCCTTTGTTTCAGCTACTGTTGCATATATACATACTAGGGATGTTGCGATAGTGAAATTTTAGACATCCGCGGATGCGAATGTGGATACTGATGCCTAACAGCTAACATCCGCGGATGCGGATGTCAAGTATTTTTAAGAAACAAATAGGTAAGTAAATTAAGATATTTAGGTAAATAAAACAAGTAAGAAAGTCTAAGTTCGGGCGGAGCCGAACATTAAATACCCGGCGCAAGTATTAAATATATGTTTTTCACCATTCCGAAAGCTACCGCGACATGGTAAGCCGGGGTGTATCAATTTTGAGTAAATTAGCGTCCTTAAATCACGAAATTTTGAAGTTTCAAGCATTTCTGAAATTTACCGTTATATGAAAAGCGGCTGTATTTTTAGTCCCATTTCAATAGCTTTCAACGTTATGCTTTTGTGTGGATAGCACAATAATCACACCGAGTTTGGTATAAATTGGTGCGACGGTTACCGGGATACATATATCTGATCATAAGTGGTTGGTGCCACGCCCATTTTCCAAAATTTTACCATAAATGCATTTCTTGGTAAAGAATTGTTGCAAGCATCAATTCTGAATAAATTAGCTTTAATATTTACTGATTTATCGAAGAATTCGTATTTCTCTAAATTACCGTTATATGGGATGAGGGCGTGGTTATTGTCCGCTTTTAAAATTTTCGGCCATTTGGTATGTTGTACCAAGGCCACCACTGTGGCAAGTTTGGAAGAAATTGGAGTAGCGGCTACCAAGATATACCACGCCCATTTTCCAAAAATTTATAATATTCTTATTTGTCGTCTAAAAATTATTGTAAATATCAATTTTGAGTGAATAATCTTCAGTAGTTACTAAAATATTGCAGTTTTCGTATTTCTGAAAGTTACCGTTATATGGGAGGGAGGCGTGGTTATTGTCCGATTTTGCCCATTTTCAATAACATCCGTTCTACGTCCGAAAGAAGTGCACGTACAAAGTTTCGATAAGATATCTCAATTTTTACTCGAGTTATCCTGTGCACAGACGGACGGACGGACAGACAGTCACCGCTTAATCGATTTCTCTTTTCATTCTGCTCATTTATGTATACATTTGTCTATATCTATATCTATTCGTTTTGCTTGTTACAAACAACCGTTATGTGAACAAAGTTATAATACCCTTGTGCACAAGTGCGCTCGGGTATAAAAATATATGGCCAAATAAATAACAAGTAAGAACAGCACTGTCTTCGGCTAAGCCGAAGGCTTCATACCTTTCATGAGCATCTGAAAACTTTACTCTAACAGATTACTGCATTTGGAAAAATGTATATATTCACATATATTTAAAAAAATCATATCTAAACAATCAGGGGTATGGAAGATATACCTTATATAGCACCAATCTAAGTGATTCCACTGCTGTGACTAACACTATTTAACGGGTTTATCTTCCTACATAAATGAGATATATCGCAAAAACTGGTATCTGAACAATCAGTAAAACCCCATATCTGAACAGTCAGTTGTATGGAGGCAATAAATAGGTTATAGTGACCCGATCTTTGTTAATCTTACTGTAAACTTTCTGTTTATAATGAGTGAATATAGTTTGAAATTTCATGTTTTTAGCTGCATAGATGGAGGAGTTAAAACAAAAAATCGCTTATCTGAACAATCAGTTGTATGGGAAACTATATGTAAAAGTAACCCGATCTTTGTCATTTTCACTGTAAGTATTCTGTTGATAATGGGTGGAAGTATTGCCTAGCTGCATAAATGGAGGAGTTATAACGAAAATTCTCATAACTGAACAATCAGTTGTATGAGAGATATATGTTATAATTACCCGATCTTTGTTATTTTCACTTTAGGTATTCTGTTAAAACTGAGTAAAAAAGGTGCGAATTTTCATGATTCTAGCTGCATAAATGGATAAGTTATGGCAAATAACCTTATATCTGAACAATCAATTGTATGGTATAGCTATAGGTATGGTAGGTATAGGTATAGGTATAGGTATAGGTATAGGTATGGTATGGCTATAGGTTATAGCGACCCGATCTTCGCCATTTTTCGCCATTATTCGTTTAGTAGTGGGTGACAACAGTGCAAAATTTCATGTACCTAGCTAATTAAATGGAGGAGTTATAACGAAAAATCGTATATCTGAACAATCAATTGTATGGGAGCTATAGGTTATAGTGACCCGATCTTTTTAATTTTCACTCTAAGTTTTCTGTTGGTAATGGGTGGAAGTATTGCAAACTTTCATGTTCCTAGCTGTATAAATGGAGAAGTTATAACGAAAAATCTCATATCTGAACAATCAGTTGTATGGGAGCTATATCTGATAGTGGTCCGATTCTTCCGATTCCGACAAATGATTAATACATTATAAAAATACACGAACCTACCGAATTTCGTCCGGATATCTCGAAAACTGAGAGACTAGATTGCATACAAACAGACGGACAGACAGACAGACAGACAGACGGGCAGACGGACATGGCTAAATCGACTCAGCTCGACGTTCTGATCATTTAAGTATGCAGTTTAGTGGGTCTATCTCTTCTTATTCTGGTACTTACAAACATCGGACCAAAGTTATAATAGCATGCTCATGAAAGGTATAAAAATGGGAAGAAAACACCATCAAATATGAGCAGAATCGGTATTACCAATCGCGAGAAAACAATTAAAATCTATACAATTTCGAAAAATGTTAACAGCTATAATTTCCAAATTAATTCGAATTTTGAAAAATTGTGAAACTTGTATTTTTCTTTTATCGTTGTGAAGCATAAACAGATAATTGCACAAAAAAAGCTCGTTCTTTCACGTATGTACGAGTGTGTGGTTTCTACTTGATTTCAAAAAACAAATGGTTGCAAGGCTTTTTCAAATTTCCCTAACAATGGGGGCTAAAATAAATGAAAAATCTTGTTTTTCTTCATTTGGTTATTGATTTATGATAAATTATTTAATTTATTGACCGATTTGACAAGGCGAAATTATTTCATTTCAGCATGATTTGCTTATAAATTACCAATGAGTCGTAAATTACGATAATATTTGCATTCCAGATGCTTCACGATTTGCAGGTTTTTACAAGAAACCGTTCCAGGTGACCACCTTCCTTAAGGTTTATTAATGGAGAAAACAGCTTTTCCTGCAAATCCTGTAAAACCTGCAAATCGTGAAACATCTGGAACGCAACTAATGTGAACAAGCTTTTAGGGATTTGAGTAAATTCCATCCAGCTGTTTCCGATCAGTTGTTTTATTGTTGGAAAATTGCTGTTGGCAAAACTAGCAGCTTTCCCTCAAAATGAAATGTCATCTTGCTACCTCAATTTCCCCTACTTTGCAAGTTTTTTGCGAACACGAACACAAAAAGCTGATAGTTTTTAAAACTTTCAATAATTATCAGGTACGCGAATGCAACTAATTGGGAACAGTATTTCACAGTTATACGTTGTACCAAAAATTTAAAATATACTGCTGTTTTCAACAGCGGATATTTTACATCTAGTACTTGTTGCCGGAATTCAAGCAATGGCAAAGCTCTATATTGCATTTCCACTGTCTTCTTTTAATTCAAGAAACTCCTGCTCTTCTTCGCTTTTCTTAAAAAGGAGTATTTCGGATATTGTAAATTCCTCCTCAATTACATCTGTAACATAAAAAACGGCTTATGAAGTATGCAAACGTACATTTAAATAATTTCAAATCGACAAATCTTTTTTCAAAATCTGCTTTTAAATCATGTGCAATCTTTTTTTCTAGCCAAGGAAAATGATCAAATATTCTTTTTTTGAGATCATGAATAAAAATACATAGTTTAGCTTCAAAACTTAAAATAATTTGCGACAAATCAAAAACCATTTTTGTTCTCTCCTTGTAGAGACAAAGTCAAGTTTTGCAAATGTTCCATCGTATCGGTAAAGAACATTAAGTCAGAAAGCCAATTTTCATTCTCCAATTGCGGGTAATGTTCCGATCTCAATTTGTGTATGTGTATATAAAAAGAATAAAATGAAAAAAACAACACAATGAAAAAGAATGTGCAGCAAAGAAGTATGTATTTTAAAAAGTAAAAAACGAGCCCAAATGTTCTAAGTAAAGAGAAAGTAAAAAGAGCCGCACTTTGCTAAGCAATAAGTAGAGTCATAATTTTAATGCTCTCAACCCCTAGGATTATTCCACATATTCTATATCGAAATAATATACCCCTATTTTTTATCTTGAAATCAAAAAATATTTAGAGGTCGATCAAAGCGATCAAAGATGTCCATGTATTCCATGTAAAAATTATTGATTTATCCACCATGGCATTTTCTGGGGGTTTTGGCGGACCTATAAAATAAATTACCTTAAAAAATTGTTAAATAAATAATTGGGTATTATAACTGGGAATCCCCTGAAGAGAAACAGATCGAAAAATATGGATTTTCAAGAATTCTATACCATTTCTATGAAAAGTGGTTTTCCCATATAAAATACATGGAAAACTTCGAGCGCTTTAAGCGACCTCTAAATATTTTTTGATTTCAAAATAATAATAAAAAATCCGACTTTACTTTTTCACATGCATTTTTGGAGCACCGTTATGTGCATACATACACATCACAGCGTGCAGCAGTGCGCGCGGGTGACGAAAGCAGCCACAGTAGCATGCTGAAATGACTCGCTTATAAACGGGTGTTCCAGAAGTAACCTGCCAAACTTGAGGAGAAGGCAGGTGGGGTGGTGAGCTCCCTGATAAGATAAGGAAAAAGTGTCACCGTTTTTGAAATATTTAAATTTTTTTGAATTAAAGAAAAATCGTGCCTTTTCATGTATTTTCTTTAACTGCATCTACAAACAAGGCTATACTTAGTAAATTTTTTATGTAAAATACTTTCAGATAGTTGCTTCTCCCTAATCAAATGCAGTGTAGTTAAAATATATTAAGGAACCATTATAACATTAGGACTATATTGCGACTTGTAACTTTTTGATATTTTCTTCCCCAACTTTGACTATCTCTGGTGAAAAAAATGTACTGAGCTATAATTTTATATTACATAAAAAAATTTCTCATTTAATAGATATTTCAGAAAGGTGCCACTCTTACTATTTCGAATAGGAAAAAAAAAGTTATAGCCGCTTTTGTGGGTAAAGGACTGAGACACGCTAGAATGTATTTAATAGATTTAAATTTAAGTTGCTCTTGTTACCGACCAATGACATGCTAAATAGTACAAAGGTACATTATTAATTGCTCCTGACATTATTTTGTGTTACTTACTTTTACTTTTACTTTTTTGTGTTTTGTGTTTTTGTGTTGTGTTTTGTGTGTTTTTTAATTCAAAAAATTTAAATATTTCAAAAACAATGACACTTTTTCGTGAAAAATTTTTGCTTATCAGAGAGCTCACCCCCCCCACCTAACTTCTCCTTAAGTTTGGCAGGTTATTCCGGGAGATTCGAGATTTGGAAATTTTTATCCAGACGTCCAATCGACATGTTTGAGGTATAGTTGGAAAGGTCTTGCAGTGTGTGTCCAGAAAATTTATAAGCTTCATAAACCATTAACTGGATTCTTAAAAATTGGGCTAAAGTGTTGCGAAACAAAAAAAACTTTGTTTTTCTTTTGCGGGTTTAAGGGGATATGTGGGTACACCCAACATATTTAGTGTTATTCTATAGGCCAATACCTTTCGAACGATACCTTATATATTGAGTTCCGGCTACTAGTTGGAATGATATAGAGCTAAATGTGTTTTGGTTCGTGTCTCCACTACGAGATGCTTCGCGATGTGTTTAGCGTCTGTACGTACCTTCATTTAATTTTTTTCAAACTTTCAGGAATTAAAGTACCAAAAAAACTAGGAACGTTTTGTTCCAGGATGTTTCGATTTGTAGGCCTTTGTGGCCGTGGCTGGTGCCTGAAATTCGAAAAAAGGCAATTTTTTAAACTATCACTGAGGTCGCACCACTCATTCCATGCCATTGAAGTGGATATCAGTAGAAGGGTATTTAAACAAGTTATCTAACACTGTCTTTTGCGTTTATAAAATATAAATATGTCATAACGTTATCACCTGAAGACTAAAAATCGGCCTGCTGAAAATCGAGATTTCGGGTATTTTCTCAAAAACTGGTCAGTCGATTTTATTCTGGGTTTTCACAAGTCTAGCCCAGAACCTTAGCTTTCGTCTGGTATATACCTTATATCTAGAAAAACTCTTGTTGTGGAGATATTACGATTCAAATTGAAAAAATGTGGCTCTAGAAAGGGTCAAATGGTTAATTTGGTTACATTAAGATATAAATATAACCACTCAAACCGAAATTCCCTGCAAATCGGAGAATTTCCCGCGAATTGACAAGTTGAAGGATGCGGCCGTGCTAATCACTTCGTACATGTCTTGGAAACCACAATTTGTGTGTACAGTCACATGCCGAAATTGTAATATTTTTCACCATTTTAATTGTATGTATGTGCCGCTACTACTTACACAAAATGCATAAAATGTCACTGAGCAAAACTACTTGAGAAAAAAGCATCAGTTTAATAGCACGATTTTAAATCTGCTACCCCAAAATATTTGATATCAAATAAAACACCTCTTTGAGGTAAAATTTTCGAGTGACGAAAGCTGAACTAGAAACACAAAATTTATGATATCAATTTCGTGACGAAAATTATACGCATTTTTTTCTGCTTTGGAAACGTACGGAAAATCTTGTGGTGGTTCCGAAAATCGGGTTAATTTTTTTCTATGGATACGTTTTCGAGATATTTGCAATTTACCGTTATTTAGCTGAAAGCAATAATTGGTTCCGTTTAATCACGTATATCTTACGAACTAATTTAAAAAATTTAATTTAATAAATACGGCAGATCAAAGCCAATGAAATTCTCCATAAACCGTGCATACATCACTTTCTGATAGGGCTTATAGGAAAATTTAAAAAATAACAGGTTCTGTGCCAAATTTTTGCATTTTTACTAAAGCCTGTTCTGTTACAAAAAAAAAATCAAGTTACTGATGAAGAAAATCGATGGATAAATACGAAATAATGAGTGGTCAAATGCAAATGCCCAAAGATTTTTTGTATGAAAAATGAACAGGAAAGAAAGTTACTCATACGCCGCGTACACCTAAGTAACACGCTTTTCTGCTCATATTTCATACAAAAAATCTTTGGGCATTTTCATTTGACCACTCATTATTTCGTATTTATCCATCGATTTTCTTCATCAGTAACTCGACTTTTTTTCGTAACAGAACCGGCTTTAGTACAAATGGAAAAATTTGGCACAGAACTGTTGTTTTTTTTTTAATATTTTTTCTGTTAAAATTTGGTTTTTTTTTCTTTTTTTCATTAAAAAATAACAAAGCTGGAATGATTAATTAATTTGTCAGAAACTATAAGCCCTATCGGGGATGTATGTACGGTTAATGGAGAATTTCATTGGCTTCCATTTGCCGTATCTTATATTAAGATTTTTAAATTGGTTCGTAAGATATACGTGATTAAAAGGAACTAATTTTTGCTTTAAGCTGAATAACGGTAAATTGCAAATATCTTGAAAACGTATCCATAGAAAAAAAAATTAACCCGAATTTCGGAATCACCGAGCCCAAATTATTAAAAAAGTTAAATAAATTGTTACAATATGGGTATCAACCGAATTGATTTTGAAAAGACTTTATACCTAACTACGTGTAGTAGGGTTACCACATGTTTAAAAATCTAATCCAATTTTAATTAAAGGAATTAGGTAAATAATAACGTATCACCATATGGGTGTCAGAAAAAAGAGGTCTAAGAAGGTAATTGTTTGAACTGATTTTGGAAAGGGTTGCCACCTGTTTGAAAAGTTTAATTAAATTAATTTATATCCAAGTTCAATGAAATATTAAAAATCATTGTAAAGTGAAAGAGTTTTAAGAAATATTTAGTTTGGCAATTTACAACACTTTTGATGTGGCTGGGGGTTGCCATCAGTTTAAAAGGTTAAATTCAAATTATTAAATAAGTTAAATGAAATACAAAAAGATGGTTATCAATCGAAATGGGTTTAAGACCCTTTATTTCTGAACTATATGTACTATGGTTGCCAGGTGTTTAAAAAATTTAACCCACTTAATTCGTCAGTTACTTTAAATATTTATGACAATCTCATACGAAAGATATTTAATAACATTTTAGTTCGAAAAATGTTTTGAAGATGTTGCCGCCTGTTCTAAAAGTCGAAGTTAGTTTAATTATAAACAAATTATATGCAATTTTAAAGTCTGGTTATCAAACAAACGAGTATTTAGAAATATTTAGCTTGTACGTTTAGAAGTTTTTTATGGTGCCTGAAGCGGGAATAAAGAATCAAAAATTGTGTACGCCCAAGTATGATTGAAGTTTTATTTTATTATATTATATATTGTTTATAAATGAATTATATTTTTATAAATCATATGCTTTGAGTCATATGTTTTTGAGAAAAATACACCGTAGTAATTTTAAAATTTCTATATTACATTGCTATGCTGAAAAATAAGATACTCGAGCTAACTCGAAGGCACACAGTGTGCTCTTCTAACACTTCCTGCCAATTATTCGTAGCGCTTTCAACAGAAGCAATATTTTGATATGAAATAAAATGACTTTGAAAGCTAATGTAATTGCCTTTTAAGGCAAAATATTGCCGTTGGGCCACTACCACTTCTTGACCTTACAAAAATTGGTCAAAAATAGTGTTCTTCGAAAAAAACATGCAAAATCCAACGGATATATAAAAAAAAAACATTTTTTGTATTTTTTATTATACTAATATTAAAGATTTTGAGACGAGAAACACGATTCCACTGTTTAAAAAACGGAAAAAAATGCAACCCCTTAATTTGAAAAATGCATTATATATTGCATTTTTTATGATTTGCATGCAGCTGTGCATCCTTCAACCAATTTTACATATATCCCTCGAACAACAAAGTCTGTTTTAGTGCTATTCAAGACCTTTAGTTTAAGCCAAGGTCTTTTGAGAGCTAAATTATTACGATTCTGAAGTTAAACTTCGAAATTTCATTCGACATTTTAAGCAATTTTTTTTCTAATTTCGGAGTAAAAATTAACTAGTAAGCAGTTGGGAAGTTTGGTTTAAAATTGTTATAACTTGGCTCTCAGACGGCCTAGAGGCTTCTACCTTGGCTCCCCTATTCCGCTCCTAATGTAGTGGACATGGCAGCCCGCTAAATTTAACAATTTTTCATATTTATTCATTCGTAGGCAAAAGTACTCCACGCTACTATTTTCAGCAAAACCGGGGGACATTTACTACTTTTTGTGCGACGAACAATAGTATTTCACACTTGAGCGCTGGCTATACTTACATTGCAAATGCCGGACATAGTCACGCAGCGTATGTGAAGCAGATGTGTAATTATACTCAGCATAGAGCGTATAATCTCCCATAATCAGCTGTTTAGTGTAATCAGATAGTCTGTTCCAGTACTCCAGAATTTATTCAGGAAGATATAAGCGAAGAATGCGGATTCATAGCCTAAATGAACTCATTTTCAATGGAATAGCTACAACTAACTATATAATCGACTTTATTTCGACTATAAATATGCCTCAATGTATCTGATGGGTACTGGAACACACTATGGGTAAATACCCACAAGAAATGAGAGCGGCATCTCTCTATGAAAATGTCACATAGCGAATAATCAAAACTCACCAGACTTCGCTGCCATACGCTGCTTCGGATAATCGCTTGTATGCAAAGCTCATTAAACAGATTCGATATGTGACAGTACTCGCGTTATGCGCTGCAGTACAATGTAAGTATAACCAGCACTTTATACGAAGAGCGGCAGCTAAGCAAGGCTTTTAACGAACACATACAACGTTTATACGAAGGAATAAGTCGCTTTAATTCAATTCGCCACGACTCAAAACATGGCACTAGTATTTATAGGCCCAAATATTCAAATCCATAATCCACCAACCGATAATTTTATATATTCATTAAAAGATAATTTGTCATCCGTCTGAAAAAAAAAAAAACAAGTAAGATCAGCGCTGTCTTCGGCTATGCCGAAGGCTTCATACCTTTCATGAGCATCTGAAAACTTCAATTTAACAGATTACTGCATTTGAAAAAATGTATATATTCACATATATTTAAAAGCTCATATCTAAACAATCAGGGGTAGGGAAGATATACCTTATATAGCATCAATCTAAGTGAGTCCACTGCTGTGTGATCGGTATGTAAACCGGTAACACAATTTAATGGGTTTAGCTTCCTACATAAATGAGATATATCGCAAAAACTGGTATCTGAACAATCAGTGGTATAAGAGATAAAGTTTATACAGCATAGATTTTGACAATTTTCTCAGTAGACTTTGTTTTATCATTTAAAAAATAGCTTACGAAATTTATCGGTTTTAGCTGTCCAAATAAAGAAGTTTACCAGTAAAACCCCATATCTGAACAGTCAGTTGTATGGAGGCAATAAATAGGTTATAGTGACCCGATCTTTGTTAATCTTACTGTAAACTTTCTGTTTACAATGAGTGAAAATAGTTTGAAATTTCATGTTTTTAGCTGCATAGATGGAGGAGTTAAAACAAAAAATCGCTTATCTGAACAATCAGTTGTATGGGAACTATATGTAAAAGTAACCCGATCTTTGTTATTTTTACTGTAAGTATTCTGTTGATAATGGGTGGAAGTATTGCAAAATTTCATGAGCCTAGCTGCATAAATGGAGGAGTTATAACGAAACTTCTCATAACTGAGCAATCAGTTGTATGGGAGATAATGTTATAATGACCCGATCTTTGTTATTTTCACTGTAGGTATTGTGTTGAAACTGAGTGAAAAAGGTGCGAATTTTCATGTTCCTAGCTGCATAAATGGATAAGTTATGGCAAAAAACCTTATATCTGAACAATCAGTTGTATGGAGGCTATAGGTTATAGCGACCCGATCTTCGCCATTTTCACTGAAATTATTTGCTTAGTAGTGGGTGACAACAGTGCAAAATTTCATGTACCTAGCTACTTAAATGGAGGAGTTATAACGAAAAATCGGATATCTGAACAATCAATTGTATGGAAGCTATAGGTTATAGTGACCCGATCTTTTTAATTTTCACTCTAAGTTTTCTGTTGATAATGGGTGGAAGTATTGCAAAATTTCATGTTCCTAGCTGTATAAATGAAGAAGTTATAACGAAAAATCTCATATCTGAACAATCAGTTGTATGGGAGCTATATCTTATAGTGGTCCGATTCTTCCGATTCCGGCAAATGATTAATACATTATAAAAACACACGCACCTACCGAGTTTCATCAGAATATCTCGAAAACTGAGAGACTAGATTGCATACAAACAGACTGACAGACGGACATGGCTAAATAAACTCAGCTCGACGTTCTGATCATTTAAGTATACATTTTAGTGGATCTATCTCTTCTTATTCTGGTACTTACAAACATCGGACCAAAGTTATAATACCATTTCATGCTCATGAAAGGTATAATAAATCAGAATAATAAAATAGTATTGTAAAAAAAAAAATAAAAAATAAAAAATTTTAGTTCATTGAGTTCCCCCCTGGCTACACCACTACAGCCAAGTATCTCAGAAAACATGCTTTACTGTACATACAAACATACCCCAGTATAGGGTTCAATCGATACAAGTAAATACAGGTAAATACTCGATACTTTTCATTTGATACCAAGTATTTTTTTAGTCGATACCTTTTTGTTCGGTATCGAGTAAGTATCGAAAAAAAGTACTTGGTATCGAAAGAGTAATTTCTACAACTTTTATCATTGCAACGGCAACTCAACAAATGACGCCCGTTATTAGAGTTTTCGCGAAAAGTGCGGTCATGTAGTAGAGAAAGTAGAAATCACTTGTCTGGAAAGCATTTAGAAAAGTTGTTGTTTCTTGGCAGTGTGCCCCATAAGCTATTTTTTCATAAATATTTTGTGAATAATATACTTATATGAAGTCATATATGTAATTACATATAACTAATATTGTTCCTCAGCAATGTACCAAAAGAAACTATAAAATTTTTTTTTCATAAATAGTTTGTAAGTGATGCTGTATACTGTATAGCTGTATACTTATATGGGTGACCTTATGGATAAGTGTCAGATTTTTATTTTTATTTTCAAATTAATTGTAGTTACTTCTTTATAAAAAATATAGTTCATTCTATGACACAAACCATGTAAATAGAAGTTTAAAATTTTGTACAAAAATTAAAAGAAAATAAAAGTTTCACCAAAATTAAAAACTTTTTATTCAGAATAATTACTTAAATATATATGTTTTCTATACATGCAACTTTATTGGCTTTTTATTTGATTTTGACATACAATGTTTTAAACTATGATGAGACGTAATCATACGACCTTTTACAACAAAAAAGGGAAGTATCTCTCGCAAGAGAAGATGAAAACAATTCAAGTAAATACTAGATACTTTGCCGATACTGAGTGGGTATCGATACTTTCAGTCTTTGAAGTACAAGTACTCATTAGAGTGATACCTTTGTGGTATCGATTGAACCCTACCCCAGTAAGAGAATTATATGTGCAATACTTCAACTTGAAATAGTTAAATGAAAACCAATACTAGATCTTTGATGTTTTCCCTCAATAATTGTATTCATTAACTCTATCAAAAGAATATAAAAAACGTTGTAAATATGCATTCGCTTATAACAAGATAATTTAATTGTAACATTATGTTGAAATTTTCGTAGAAAATATTTATATTTGCAAAGAAACATGTTTCAGGCTACCGATTATTTTAAAATAAGTTTTATTTATAAGTTATAAGTTTAAGTTTATTTGTTGGTATTGGATTATATTTCTATTGCACAATTTTATTTATTTTACGCTTTGCGGCGTACATTTTAACGAAATTTTGTTGTAAAATTTGTTACTCTAAAAGAAGGTATTTTGTTCCTCAAATACGATTTTGTTGTGCGCACGGTATGAATAACACCGTTTTAACGCTGGAATTTTCAATATCTTCGGTCGAAATGAGCGAAAAATTTTCCAGCTTAATGCACAAAGAATATATACATATTTTATTACGCTCTACAGCACTTGGATGGGTATTACACCAAATTAAAAAAGTAATTTTTCCGTTTTTCGAAGTTAGAATCCGAAATCTCGATATGGGTCCTCGAAATGCGAAAAATATTTTTAGGTATTGTATCTCAACAACTAAAAGAGTAAAAATATGTATATTGAAACGGTATATAACTTTTTTTGTTCAAGCCTATATTACAGGAGCTATAAGATGTGAAGGGTCATATCTTCGAAAAATAAAAAAAATTATATTTCAAATTTAAGTGTTATAAGTTATCTGTAATATAAGTGTGCACAAACAAAATTATATACCGTTTAAATAAGAGCAAAAGGCGGACTACGTCTATATTTTTACTTTTTTAGTTATTTGCATACAATACTTAAAAATAATTTTTTACCAAAGGTCGTATTTCGAACTTCCAAGGCTATATCTCGATTTCGGAGGCTAACTTCGAAAAGCGGAGAAATCGCTTTTTTTACTTATGACTCAGTCTCTTGAAAAAAAATTGGTTTGGTCCAATAAGAAAAAAAAAGTTGATTTTGCCGTATAGTGTTATTAATAAACAAATACGCAATCTAAACTGTACTTATTTGGCAAAACTTAAGATAAATTTACGAAATGAAGTGATTATATAGATATACATAGTATAATAATAATAATAGATTGGCGCTTACACAAATGTTAGTGTTTGGCCGAGCTTCTCCTCCGACTTGTGGCGTGCGCCTTGATATTGCACAAAGAGGAGGAGGGACCTACAGTTTTACGCCGACTCCGAACGGTGATTGTATTTTTTTTTATCAGAAGGTGTTCTTCATGGCAGAAATACACTCGGTGGTTTGCCATTGCCTGCCGAGGGACGACCGCTGTTAAGAAAAAACCTTTTTACCTTCCTTTTATTAACTCGGGATGTAACTATGTAATATTGATGCGCCTAAAAGATGCACCGATTTCTATTCTCAAGTTAAATACTTGATGACAGTACGAATTGCAATTATGACAGGGAGGTTGTAGTTTTTTAACCCTAGAACACACACCCAGAAAATACCACGTAAACACACACCCGGGAGACCTTATTTTGCGGTTTATTTAATGCTTATTCAACCGATTTCTATAATTTTTTGAAATGTATATTTTAATATATAACAAGTATTTTGTCTTTTGTTTCATTCCAGCGATATGGGCAAATAAAGTCAGGACATGCAACAGTGGATTTTTGTTTTTGTTGTTGTCCTGATAAATGCAAAACAAAATAATATAATTTATAATAATATACTTGTAGAGTAACAACGAATACACATTTTGGTTGTTATTTCATTGAAATATTCTACCTGGTTCAAAAGATATGTGCAAAAAGGTCGCGCAAGGTATGGGTACGTAGGTAGCAAATACACTGGTATAACTGGTTTTTGTATTTTATATGCAGCTGCAAGGGTTGTTTTCACACGAGGTGTTGTTATAAATGCTGCCTGTTGATATTTTCATTATTGTTTTGGTGCTCAAAAGTGTAAGAAGTGAAAATATAAGTGAAAATAAATATAACTGAAACTATAAATAACTGGATACGAAATGACTTCAAGAAGAAACGAATATTTATCAAGTGCAGCATATAGAAGGTAAAAAATGTAAAATAAGCAACAATGTAAACATATACTAATTTTTTTTTATTATGCAGGCTAACTGAGGAACAGCGAGAATCATATATACAATCTTTATTTGATGAAATTTGTGACGATGACGCTCCCTATGACTTTGACTCAGAAGATGAAGAAGAAATTCAAATCAATGACATTGAAATTGCTGATGACGATGCTGAAGTTTCGCAAAGTGCCGCAGAAGTATTACCTGATTATGCGGACTATGAGGATGATGAAGAAGACGATGAAGAAGAAGAAGTAGAAGAAAATAATGAATTACCTGCTAGTGCCGAAAAATTTGTTGCACGTGATGGTACTGAGTGGATGAAAGAACCAAATGTAAGTCGTCAGGTACTCAGACAAAATATTATAAGAGAACGTTCTGGACCAGCTAGATGCACTGAAATGTTGTCAATAGAGCAAACATTCAAATGTTTCATGAACGTTGAAATGGCTGATATAATTATGCGCCACACAAATAAGTTAGCAAAAGAAACTTATAATGCTTACAACAATGCGCATCCAAACACAACTCCTAAGTCATGGACGCCTGTGTCAATAACAGAGCTGTATGCATTTTTTGGCATACTTATTATGACTGGTGCGAACCATAGCAATGGAGAACATGTTCGATATTTATGGAGCGTCAAAAACTATCCTTTATATCGCGCCACAATGGGAGTCAACCGTTTCTGTTCGATATTGCGGTTCCTAAGATTTGACGATAAAAACACTCATGCAACACGCTTACTAACTGATAAAGCAGCACCGATCAGTGAGTTGTGGACGATGATGAACAATAATCTTGCTGCACATTACAAGCCCAGCTCATGCTTGACGATTGATGAACAATTATTTCCTTACCGTGGACGCACACGGTTTACGCAGTACATACCGTCAAAACCTGCTAAATATGGTATCAAGGTTTGGTGGATTTGCGATGCCACAAATGCATATCCACTGCATGGACAAATATATACTGGCCAAGCAGAAACTGGTAGGGAAACGAACCAAGGCGAACGAGTGGTGAAGGATTTGTCTGCCAAATACCAAGGAAGTGGCCGAAACATTACAATGGACAATTTGTTTACGACCTTGCCAGTTGCAGAACTGCTTCTCACCTGGAAACTCGCGATCCTTGGAACTTTGCGCAAAAACAAATCATATATTTCTCAAGAAATGAAGCAGAACAAAAACAGGACAATTGGTTCAACGACATTTGGCTTCAAAAATAATGTGACAATGTGCTCTTATGTTCCCAAAAAAAAATAAAGCAGTAATTTTGCTTTCGACCATGCATAATGATGCTGAAATAGCTGACAGTGGGAAACCTGAAATAATTGAATATTATAATCGTACCAAAGGTGGTGTTGATCGAATGGACCAAATGTTTGCGGAATATCCAACACAAAGACAAACAAAACGATGGCCACTAGCGATGTTCTTCAACATGTTGGACATTACAGCTCTTGCAGCCTACATTGTCTACGATTTGAATAACCCTATGTTGCCTTGGAGAACAAACAACAAGCGTAAGCAGATCCTGCGCAGCTTGGCTGAAGCATTGTGTATGCCCATTATTGAAGCCAGAGCCATAAATCGTCAAGTGACGCGAAATTTTTCGACTAAAATTGCTATTGAAGCATATTTCAACCGACCGGTGGAATCAATGGTGTCAACAGCAGCATCAACATCTGCCGCAGCGCGCACGCCAAAACCTGTGTCCGGATCTTGCTATTTATGTTACGCACAAGAGGAAAAACGCCGTAGAAAAACCAGAAAGCTGTGCGACAAATGTAAGAAGCCAATGTGTCTTGAACATTCGGTCACATCAACAAATTGCTCTATTTGCCATGATTTTCCTTAGATATAAGATGCATTTTTATAATTTTTATAATAAAATTCAATAATATAATGTGTGAAATGAATATTTTTAATTTTTCAAATAAAAAAATAATATAAAAAATGTTTTTTTTTTTATTATTATGAGGATTTTTACTATTGGGGTACAAACGTATCCCGGGTGTGTGTTTACGTATATAATGTGTTTGGAAGGCTGTAGCTCCTGAACCAATGGTCCGATCTGGTTCAAATTTTGAATTTGAACTCAAAACTAAATAATCTTCCTAGATCCGAAGTTAGCGGTATAGAGGTATAGCGGTTCAAAAGTTACAACACTTCAAAGTTGAAAGTGGATACATTTGTACCCGGGTGTGTGTTCTAGGGTTAAACTATGATTTTTTCTATATTTTTTGCGATGTTGCTTTGACCAGGACTTGAACCCAGGTGCTAATGAGTGAAAGCGCACACTGCTTACAACTACACCACAGAGGCCGACATACATATTATAGATATACATAAATACCAATA
Source organism: Rhagoletis pomonella (assembly GCF_013731165.1). Taxonomy (NCBI): domain Eukaryota; kingdom Metazoa; phylum Arthropoda; class Insecta; order Diptera; family Tephritidae; genus Rhagoletis; species Rhagoletis pomonella. The sequence goes on along the minus strand of NW_023458562.1, from coordinate 9,023,769 downwards.
CCAATTAGGGTTGCCAGATTCTGAAACGGGGAAATGAGTACACTTCTATTTCCAATAGAAAAAAAGCAGTACAAACATTAAAAAGGAGAAAAATTTTTTTGTTATTTTTCGTGCAATTTATTGTTACAAATTACCAAAAAGTAAATATATGTATAATCACTTATTTGAGCTCGTTTTCATTAATTAGGTACAAACAAATAAAGATGTCTTAGAATCTTTTTCAAAGCAACAATAAATGTTAAAAAGAAATAACTAAATTTCACAAGAGATTTCCAGACTCTTTCTGAATGTTTGGCCATTTTTTTAATGTAAGTCTTATAATTAATTTAATATTTTTCCGATTTTTATACCCGAGCGCCCTGCACCTGCCTGGCTACGACCATGCTTACACCTTTTTACTATCACACATTTACTAAGTAGTGTTCGCCACAATATTAATGGAGAAGTACATGCCGTGAAAAAATAACTGTCTCACAGGTTTTTGAAAAATAAAAGGGTCCTATATAGATTTTGCGAAACAATTATTTTATTATTGACTTAGTAAATATTTTACTTTAATTTTATGGTTTAAAATAGTAATCCTTATTGTAAGTACATGTCTTTTTCAGGTGTATTTTTTCTTAGCCTTTGTATAAAAAAAGAAGAAAAAAACAGTATAGGGTTTTACACCCTGTATATGATCAATAGCTGGAAAACGGGGTACAAAAGAAGTACAAAACTAAAAAGGGAGTATATTTCCAGATATTTTTTTTTTTAGTACAAGGGAGTACGTTACAATAAAAAGGAGCACGTTTACTCCCAAAAGCAGTACGTCTGGCAACCCTAATATCAATGTATGTATGTATTTACCAGGCCCGGCCGCAAGTGGGGAGGGGAGTTTGGGGGTTTCAAAACCCCTACCCCTCCCCTGTGGAGGGAAATATGCATAAAAATTTGCCATCATTTAGTTTAAGATAATAATGGTAAAACATATTTTAAGATCTCAAATATTTAAGATCTCTTTTCAGAGATACATAGTAGTCGAGAGCTTTAACTTGAATATAAGCCAGGAAGGCCGAATTATGTTTTGTTTCTTTGCTAAGGCTTCTAAGATATTGCAAAAACTCGTTGACCTCGTTTTTTCCAAAATCTGGAGCTGATGGAAACTTTATACTTACGGATTCGTAATCAGCACAAAAAAAATCTATCAAAAACAGCTTTAACATTTACCAAATTTTAATTTTTTTTGTTGGGCTGTGTTAAACATTAAAAAATAAGTTAAAATTCATATTTCTGTTTTTTCTACAGAAATGTTTCCTTATGTGGTCTAGAGTGTTATCCCCTATTTAGTTATAGTTTTGCAAAATAATTCAATGAATATCATCATGCATGTGCGGTAGCCTGCGCTTTATTTTACAACTGTGTCCTACAAAGCAAGACTCCCCCCAGAAAGGTTCATTTAGTCATAAAAACGTGACCTGCCAAATTTTTTTTGTTTTTAAATCGGATAACGGAAAGACGTGCCTCAAAGGTCCTAAAGTTTAGAAAATGCAGGGCATTTTTCACAAAGCGGTCAATATTTTGCCTATAAGTCAGTGGGAAATTTAAATTATTTTAATGGCACTTGATGGAGTTTTGTTCCCCGATGTCAAAAATAGCTAAGGTACTTTTAAACCTCCCCATCTTTTAAAGTTACTGAGGTTTTTTTTGGGAAAGCCGTGAAACCTTTTGAAAAATTCAACATGGCATCTCAAATATGGCATCAAAACTAACCGTAATTAGATTTTGCTTTACAAATTTTGTGCCACCGGAGAACCCAACACTAAAAGAGGAAAGTTCCCTACAACTTTGGCATTTGAATATGCTACGCATTTTTATCCGAAATTGTTGAAAAATGCCGAAAACAGTGACAATGAAAACATTTTGCTAACTTTTTGCTAATTATTTACAATAAAAACTATATATTTTTTTTAAGTTGTATAACTACATCAAGTGCCATTAAAATATATTAAATTTCCCACTGAATTATAGGCAATTTTGACCACTTTGTGAAAAATCGCATAAAAATGCTGAACTTTAGGGCCTTCGAGGCACGTCTTTCCGTTGCCCGCAGGGCACGTTTTTATGAACAAAGGAACAGAAAGAACAGAAGGGTGAGTCTTGCTTTGTAGCTTAACAAAATTTTTTTTTTCTGACAACTAAGGCGCAGTCTAAATGTGCAGGCATGGGCAGAGAACGAGCACACATTGGGATAGCGGTTATAGAACAATTTATGGGAAATTCTTCATACATTCCTGACATATTTTAATTTGATGCTCACCACAGAGGGCGGTTTCGTTATATATTGGCCAATAGGTAAAAATAGGTAAAATTTACGTGCACACTTTTTTGTAACAACGATCAAAGCAAACCGCGAGCTGAGAATTGCTTAATTATAATTATTCACTTGTTTATGCAATGCTAAAATAAAGAAAGCACTGCCGAGCGCGCACAGCGATAGGGCATAACGATAAAATGTAATGGGACTTTTTATGCGACATACACGTAAAATTTACGTACATATATTACCTATGCAGGGTTAATCAGTATTTAAAGAATTTTTATATATACCTCGGTGAATTGCATTTCTTTGAGTTTTGCTAAATTATATGCACAATTAAATACAATATTCTGAATACTCTAAATAAAACAATGAAATTCTTGGTTGTTACGAATGACTTTACAACCAAACAAAAGTCTTACTCTTGGATGAACACACTCCCAGAAAATATGTACTAATGAGACCTATGTATGTACATATATAGGTGTGTACATGCATATATGTATACTTTGCCTTCGGTTGCCCTCCAATTTTTAATACTATCTAACTGCGTATTTCGATAATCAGGACTAAATACACGTTTTTTATGTGTATAAAGTTAGCGAAACAACATCAAGCAAAAAATGTCACATATACCCATGAATTTGCCATTTTTTGCCTTTAATTAGTTGTGGAAAAAATAATTTTGTCGCTCTGGTATTTTTTTTAGATATAAGGTGTTTTGCTAAATTTATATAAAGTTAGCGAAGCACCCCTCCAAACTTAAAGATAAACGACTAGGCTTTATGTCAAAATTTGCCGTTTTTTTGCCGTTCTAAGATGAGCTTTTACTTTTGAAAAAAATATTTAAAAAAAAATATAAATTTTTTTTGCAATTTTTTTTTCAATGTTCAATAATTTTTAGAAGAAAAGGATAATAATATAATAGAAAAGCAAACCCGGTTTCTTTATGTACCACTTTGAAATTTAAACAAACAACCATCACCATGGTTAAAATTCAAAAAATTAAGAAGCTTTCTTATCACAATCAAACGACAAAATCAAAAACAGTTTTAATGCACAAAACAATTCAAACGGCAAATTAAGCAAGAAAAAAATTAATTATTTTTATTATTTTTAACCAATTTTTAAACCGCTTTCCAAGTAACTAATTTTTTTTTTAATAAGGCTGTTTAATCAAAAAACAATTAAACGACAAAATCAAAAACAGTTTTAATGCACAAAGCAAGCCAAAAAAATAGGGACTTGGAAAGCGGTTTAAAAATTGGTTAAAAATAATAAAAACAATTAGTTTTTTGTTGCATATTTTGCCGTTTGGCTTGCTTTGTGCATTAAAACTGTTTTTGATTTTGTCGTTTAATTGTTTTTTGTTTAAACAGCCTTATTTAAAAAAAAAATTGGGACTTGGAAAGCGGTTTAAAAATTGGTTAAAAATAATAAAAACAATTAATTTTTTTGTTGCATAATTTCCGTCTCGCTTGTTTTGTGCATTAAAACTGTTTCTGATTTTGTCGTTTAATTGTTTTTTGTTTAAACAGCCTTATTTAAAAAAAAAATAGGGACTTGGAAAGCGATTTAAAAATTGGTTAAAAATAATAAAAATAATAATTTTTGTGTTGCATAATTTGCCGTTTGAATTGTTTTGTGCATTAAAACTGTTTTTGGTTCTGTCGTTTGATTGTGATAAGAAAGCTTCTTAATTTTTTGAATTTTAACCATGGCGATTGTTGTTTGTTTAAATTTCAAAGCGGTACATAAAGAAACCGGGTTTGAATTTCTATTATATTATAATCCTTTTCTTCTAAAAATTATTGAACATTGAAAAAAAAATTGCAAAAAAATTTTTGTTTTTAATTTTTATTTTTTTTAAATATTTTTTTCAAAAGTAAACTAGCTCATCTTAGAACGGCAAAAAACGGCAAATTTTGACATAAAGCCTAGTCGTTTATCTTTGAGTTTGGAGGGGTGCTGCGCTAACTTTATATAAAGTTAGCAAAACACCTTATATCTAAAAAAAATACCAGAGCGACAAAATTATTTTTTCCACAACTAATTAACGGCAAAAAACGGAAAATTCATGGGTATATGCGACATTTTTTGCTTGATGTTGTTTCGCTAACTTTATACACATCGTTTTTTTATATAAATGTGCGTATGTATGCATGAGCGTGCATTAAACCGTTTGTGAAGGCATACCTCTGCTATGAGGCTGCTGGTAGTCTGAACAGGCATTTTCGATTCCAATTTACAGCAGCAAAAATGCATATAACTCCCGCTACGTTTTTGCTTGTGAACAAAAATCCATCAATGTTAAATATGAAAAAACGTCAAAATTTATCGCTGCTAGATTTGATTTGATGGCGATGATATGTTGAATTAATAACGACGATAACAAAAACAGAGCAACATTCCTGGCAAAGGCGATGCAAAATCCAATCGATCATAAGTACTCAAAATTAGAAACTGCAGGCAATTAAGAAATTAGTTGTTTTTGAAGAGAAGCAGACGTATGTCGGTATGCGCCAATAAACAGTTCCAGCAGACACATTATGTCCATAGTTAGTTCTCTTGTAAACTCGATTAACCTTGAAATTGTATAGCGCATTCCATGCTCACACTCTTTTCGTTGCAATATTGTGGGAAGTTCTTTTTTTAAAACCTCGAATCAGCTCAGCTTGGACGCATAGAATATATGAGTCCTAGATTTTCATAAACTATTATAAATTAGGTACGATATATTGATGAACACAAATAAAACAGTTAGATGTCTTTCTTGATTTCTGATTTGAATCGAGAATCATTTTCCTTTTGACACGACGCACTTTTAAAATTGGTTTTAGATACACTTTGTAACATGTACTCCTATGTGGCGGGAGAGCTGCTTCTGTTCTTCACTCAACAAAACTCAATCATACACACTGAGACTCAATACAAGGAAACTCAAGGATTCTCATCGATATGCGAAGTAAGTCGACGTTGCTTTCCATTCTCACGCTGTTCAACTCAATTCAGCTCAGCTCAGCTTAGCCTTTCCATTGCATTGCACCGCACTAAAACTCTCCATTCGGTATTGTGATTCGCTACCGAAATATTTAGCTCATTTTGAAAGGAATTCAATAAAGGTGGGAGACACGTCCACGGTAAGGACAAGACGAAACATCAAAGTACTGACGAGCGTAACAAAGGCAACTACAACCGTTAAGCGAAAAGCGAAAGGCGACAGCGAAACTACACACATACACATATGCACGACACGTAGAACCGAAAGTAAACCACGAAGTGTATCGAAAACGAGACGAACTGCAAACGAACATAAAACGAACAGCGCCTGAATATGAAAATTCGTATATCCACAAAAATTTTATATAATTCAACGTAGCCGTCCTCGTCGAGGTTGTATAGATTGTATAGAAATCAGAAAGGCTATGGGGGAATGGGTGCGAATTTTTCGCTTTTGATTAGTTTCTTGACAATTTCGGCGTCTTTGTGAATTAAGGAATTTTCTCACATTTCAGAGCCTCTTATTTCACGTTTTTTTGCTATTTCTTTAGTATGTATTTCAAACTTATTTTCGACATTTCCTGCAAGTAGGAAATTATTTGAAGTTTGCATTTTGTTAGGCACTCTTAGTATTTGAATTGATAAGTTATCGGCACACACCCATGTACATATCTTAAATTATAAATTTCAGATACGATTATTAATTCGCAAAGTTCAGAATGCCTCTGAATGTTTTACATAAGTCCAGGACGGAAACATGACTGCGAGTAAAACTAAGTAAGCAAATACGAAGTTTGAGGCCGTTCACATCAGAACCTTCATTTGCTCTATAATTATATAATTTTTTTTTGTGTATGCGCACTTTCTTGGAAAAACACGTTGCTTGTTATTAAATGAAACACTTTAGCTGAAATATTCATAAAACTGAGATATAAATGAATACGCGATTAATTTAATTCACTTAAAGGCCCTCTATGACAATACACATTCGCAACATGCAATTTTATGACCAACACACACAATTCCTTGGCAGTAGAAAAAATTCCATATTCAACATTCGTTATCTATACGCAATGAGATACTTTAGGTCCACTTAACTTCTGCGTGCATAGACATTTTTCATACTGAAATATGCTTTCCATTATCGTTTCCCCGTGTAAGTCGGTATTTGTGCAGTTTTTTTTTCGATTTAATTCGATTGCGGTAGCACGATTGATTAGCGCAAATATTAATAACTTGTTGAAAACCAGAAAATATGTGGATCACTTTTTGAATTGATTTTGTGGATGTTTATTTAATTGGAGCATTTTTATTGAAAATATATAGTATTTTTTGGTTTGTTGAACGACTGCGCGTCGCAGGATACACCGTACTACCCTGCTTCTTAGCTGATGGCCCCAAATGGCACTGACTGCGCCACAATTGCAGATGGCGCTAAATTGGAAAGGCAACCATGAATATCAATCGGAAGCAAAAGCAACGGGGTATACAAATTCGTGCTTTTGTGTGGCTCTCGATTTGCTGACAAAGGAATTGCCAGTTCTAATAGAGCTAAGAGAGAACAGGAGAGAAAAGTTGTGGCAGAAATATTCCTAACAACCTTTACTTTACTTACTGAAGCTACAATTTTGACTCTCTTGTAAACAAAAGCTCTATACTCGTTGCTGTTATAATAAAGCTTATCACCATGTGAGTAATCGAATGCGAAATGTACATTCCTAAAAGTTGTTCCATCATTTGTATTGATACTCTTTACAACAATCGCACGTATCTACTTATGTACAAATGTATGTATACATACATATCGTCGTTTAAAGTACAAAACCGCTTATCAAAAAAATGCAAAACCGCGTATCAAGATAATGCAAAACCGCGTATGTGAGGTTGCATAAATTATTTTCTAGAGAGTAAAAACATTCCTATTTCAAAATGGTTCTCTTTTTTATAAAGAAATCGCATTTCTGGCTGGTATATTTCAGGACGAATGGATAAGGACTAAGCCAAGAGTTTGTGTGAGCAAATTCAATTTTTGGCAGCCAAAGTAGTTACGCGGTTTTGTACTTTAAACGACGATATGTATGTATATGTACATACAAATATGTTTGCTGTCAAACTCCATATTTTATTTACTCTGAATGCACATATCGCTACGCTAATATTTATACTAAAATAAAAAAACAAAAACAGTTTATATTATGTTTTGCAGAAATTTTAAATGAAAGGATTTCACTTTTACAGCCTTTTAATTACTCTGTCAAAAAAAACTATTTACATACATATGTATGTATGTATATGAGATAGGACCTTGCTATACAAAAGTACATTGTACTTTCAAACATAATAACGGCATGCAAATTGTGGTTGGGTTCGGTTGATAAACAACTTGACCAATTTAAGCCCACGTCGAACCGAATGGGTTAGGAGCGTAGAATTTAAGAACTAGGGGTGCAAAACGGCGCCGAAAATTGAGCCAGAAAACCGGTCAAAATTATTTAGGGGCCTATATTATCTCAAAATACAATAAAAAACAATATCTAATCAATATTTTGGATTTATTAATAAAAATAAATAAAAAAACAGAAAAAAAAATATTTTAGAAAATTTTATTTTATTCGGAGTCAGCGCCGCTGTTGCCATCCGATTCGCTGTTAACATCCGAATGCTCTTCATCATCATCAATATCTTCAACAGTATTGTCGTCCGACCTATTTAAGTTCGTTGCAGCAATCATTTCTTCTTATTCTTCTTATTGTTTGGCCGACTCGAGCTGAGAGAGGATCGGATGTTAAAAGTAATATATTTAAAATGTCTCTGTTGCACTCAGTCCTCGAAAATTTTCTTGCAAAGCAGGGTTGAAAAATGGAAATTTGAGATTGTACCTAATATCATAAAATAAATGTACCTAAATGAGACAGATTGTACCTAAAAAAGTTACATCATTCATTTGTAGTTTTTTTTATAAATGTTATTTAAAACATGTATACAAAATATGGATGTTTTTTTTAACTGAGCCTATATCTATGGACTACATATAATCTAATGGGAATCGGAGAAGCGTTGTTTTTGTCTAATTTTGGCTACTGAAAAATGTTGGCGAAACAGACAAAAAAAACACACTTTGCGAAGTATACTTCTTTATCCAGCTTTTTATAAAACAACAGGAAAGGTCTGCTTATTTATCCGATTCCTTTTGATAGGTGCAGCAAGTCTAGAGAAAATAATCAAATTGCAGGAAGTAACTTCGAAAGCATTTTAAATATATTTCCAGAAATCAAAAAGCGAATATGGGTCAAATAGCTATAGTTCTCATCTAAAGAAAATATGAAATTTGAAGACATCCTAGACACTGAACTGTATGTGTGAATAAAGGCCGGTTTTCATTATGTCATATTTTGACAACAAAATTTGTCGCCATATTTTGATACAACTTTCTTTCCTTTATCCCTACCTTTATCGATGATATTATGCAGCGGATGTACACGCCTGAATCTGATCTAAATCAATCAAAAGGCCATCTTTTAGTCCCATTTGACAATTTGTTTTCACTCATTTGACCGCAAATGCCATTGAATTCGACTTAGTGAAAATAATCGTTAAAATTAATAGAAAAAAATACGAATTTGAGGATAGCTAAGCAAAGTGTTAATTTTTCGTGTTGGCTGCTCTAAATGCAATGTAAAATGTGTAATATAATACATAATATGACTTTTTCAATTTCTTCCTTTTGACCACTTTTCTTTAGAATTGTTTATTCTTCAAAATGAAAGCAAAGTAAATATACTAGCACGGTAAAGGAAAAAGAAAAAAAAAACTAAAAATGCATCTGATCAAAATATGAGTGTACCTAAAATCTAGTGTCTGTACCTAATGTACCTTTAAGTCATCAAACGTCGGAAAAAGGTAAAATTGTACCTACTTTTTCATCCCTGTTGCAAAGTCTACTCAGCGGCTTCGTCGGACAATTGTCCAATCGGCAGAATTGGTTCTGCCATCACTTGCGCTCCGTGCATCAGAATTTTGTGGACTGTAGGCGGCATTGGATGACAGCCGTACAATTCCACATACAGTTTGGCAGTGTCTTGAGCATAATCATCAAATTTTTAGTGATCAACCTCATGGCCACTTGAGATTACCACAAGAATCACTTTAAACTTATTGATTAATTCCAAGTTGATGCCGGTAATGCGAGCAGAGCATTCTGCATTTTGGAAAAATCTCCTGGACGTATTCTTATCATTGCTATTTCCAAAGCCAGCCTTAGGAACATCAACAAGTAGACCCATATCTTCTCTGAAAGATTTCTGTAATTTCTCTTTTTTTCTTTAGCAATCTTTTTCTCTTCCGGTGTACGGGCTTGCCACTTCTGGAGGGGTTGTTTATATGCTAAATGTGGCAGTGTCTCAAAAAAGCGTATGGCATGGAGTACTGAGGGCCAAAACTTTAGGGCTTCTTTTTTAACGGCACCTTTCTCTAGTTTGTTAAAATCCTTTGATGTCTGGCCGCATATATAACATAGTTGATGCAGTGTCCGTTGCGGAGTTGCAGACCTTTCCGTCTTCCATAGTCAGCAAAATATTGTGACTGATTTTCACTGATATGTCACTGTCTATAGTTTCCTTCAGATTTTTAGCTTGATTTTCGATGTATTATAAAAGAAAAAATTTAAGAAAGAAATATATTTTTTGAAAAATGTCGCCTTTGACTAAAAAATTTAAAAAGGTTGGGGTGGGTCGGGGTGAGATTTTATTTTTCATTCAGATAGGCAAAGGTTCGCCCTTCTTTTATAAAGAAGACCCAGAATTCACCAGGTAAAGGTGGCTACATATCGAATCCCGCCCACTCCCTACTCAACAGAGATTTTAATACAAGTATTTAAAATTCAAATACAAAATGCTTATTTTTATATTTATACTAGCCGGCCTCGTATACGCAAGGCTTCGCCACGCGCTGAATGTTTACATAAGCATTAGTACGAGAGCTAGAAACGTCGTGAAAACAGGAATCTCAGGACAGCTGGTTTTTGTTATGACATCTCTCTCACTCCCTCGGTTAGCGTGCGGGTCATCTGGCAGGCGGTAATGGTTGCGTTGACTAATTCGCATCGTATCTTTACAGTTAAAAATGCTATTTTTTTAAACCATTTTAGTACGGCTAATTTTCTTTTCATTGGCTTCAAATAGCTTTTAGAAACGTAGATCTATTATTGCCAGACATGTCCGTTGTTGCTAACATCGTGCCAGACGTCATTTTTTATTTAAAAAAAATTTAATTTTTCAACTCATTTTAGTAAAGCTCAAAATTTAATATGATGTTGTTTAAGTACTAATGAACCTAAAATTAATTTGCCAGACATTCATTCGGTTGCTAAAGCAAGAGCCAGACCGATTTAAAGCTGAAAAGTATTACGCTGGTAGTGAGGGAGATAGTAGCAAAATAGTGAATTTTCATAGGATTTTATATGAAGACTGGAAACTATAACTACTTATCTAACGTTATAACATAAATCTAATTATTGGAATATCAAAAAAATATAATTTTTTTTCTAATACATACGTTAAGGCTAATACAAACTTGAAATATTTCAAAAAACATTAACTAGTATAGTGTTGGAATAAAGCAAGAAAAACAAGAGAAAAATACAAAGATTTTCATATTTATAACATTTTATTTATATTTGTGTCATAAAAAACACTCACTTACAACAAAAATGCACACTGGATGCCGCTATCCAATTCCTATGCAGAACTGCCTGCTGATTCCGAAAATGGAGTATTATTTCCATAAATAAGTTTTCGAGATATTTGCCATTTACCGTTATTCAGCTTAAATAAGTGGTTCCACTTAATCACGTATGTATATCTTATACGAAATGCAGCAAATGAAAGGTAGAAAAACTCTCCATAAACAGTATATATGTACATCAGTTTTCTATAAACTTAGTAGTTTCTGAGAAATTCATTAATCATTCAAGATTTTTTCTTTTTTAATGATAAAATCTAAAAAAATTCTAAATTTAACATGAAATATGAGCAGCAAAGAATGTTACTCATTTATTCTTTATTCACATATCTATCAATTTTCTTCGTTTGTAGCCAGGCGAATACATATAAGGTGGTATCGATTCAACAAATCCAACAATTACTTGTATTTTGTTTTTGCTTTTAGCGGGCCATTAAATTTTTTTTATAAAAAATGACGTCTGGTACAATGTTAGCAGCAACGGATATATCTGGCAGTAATAAAGCTACGTTTCTAAAAGCTAGTTAAACCCGATGAAAAGAAAATTAGCCTTACTGAAATGATTTAAAAAAATAGCATTTTTAACTGTAAATATACGATGCGCAGGAGTGAGAGAGTGCGAGGGAGTGAGAGACATGTCATATCAAAAAACCAGCTGTCCTGAAATCCTCTCTCGAAAACGTTGCTAGCTCTTAGACTATATGTACGTATATGCATTTGGAGATAGCAGGTGTCAACCCTATTCAAAAAAATAGAACGGTGTGGATCTTATAATTTTTTAGACAGGCGGCAACTCTACTCAAAAAAATAAAGCCTGATTGTACATCTGGAGGCCAATACCTTTAACATAACAACTCACTTTTTAGTCCAGCGAACAGCCCACATCTTATAATTTTTCGTGCAGGTGGCAAGAGTCTTCAAAAAATAACCTTATTGCACATCTGACTTTCATTTGACTCCTCACTTTTTATAAATGAATGAACCATGATAAAAATATAGGAAGGTAGAACCGCTGAGAGGAATTTTTCAAATTCTTCACGTTTGCAAGCATTTTAATTTTAAAATTTTACACACAAACTCACACACACATTCTCATTTTCAATCTCAAACAACAAAAACTTTGAACAATTTATTTTTTTTACCCTCAATTTTATATGATTTTAAAATGCGGGCAAACTTCAAAAAAAAATTAGGACGACGAATTGAGAGAACGGTTTTACCTTACTATGTTTTTATCATGGATTGAACTGTGAAAATCTGATTTAATAAATAAAAAAATGCCCTCACATATTATTAATGTGACCAACTATTTCATAGCTCAGAGAAATACTGGTTAGGGCAAGGGACACAATTTACTGGTTTCGAGCGCACCATCATACCATTTAGCAGTGAGTCTACCGCTTCCATCAACTATTTCCACTGCAGAAGCCCGCAAGCCTCAACATAGTTTTGGTGGAGAGGTTTCGGCAGAATAAACCTCCACCAACCTTGTCTCCAAGTTTTGATCTGTCCGTGAAGAAGTTTACCGCTCCCTTCTTCGAGTAACCCCGCCCTACCCAGTCCTCTCTTGAGGGCATAGAGGTAGAGAAGGAGCTTCTGGGAGCCATTTCGGAGGCACTTTAATCTATGTGTTCATGGCGAAGTCAAAGCCCTCCAGAACTCCAAAGTGTCACCACCCGGTATCCCTGAGCTTTGTATCAGTTCGTGTTGCGACAATTCAGTCTACAATATCCGCAGGCGCCGTGTTCAACATGACGATAAACGCCAGTGTAGGGCGTGCTCCACTAATTCCGACTAGGGGGAACCGCTGTAAACGCTCCAGTTGTTTTACAAGTGTAGCCTCAAGTGAGTTCCACCTGACAAGGGCTCCATGAAATAAGATAGGTTTACATCTGGTTTCATAACACCCCTACAGCAGTAGTAGTATCTTGTACTTCCTAGTAAACAAAACCAGTTCCAACTTGCTGGGATTTACTGCTGCCATTGATCCCCCACTTAGTTACTTGGTTCAGGTAAGCTTGAGCCAGATCAAAAAGGGTGTCTGGATATCGTTCCTCAACCAAAAGTTCCACATAGGCGATCACCCGACAGCCAATTTGGTACAGTTCCTCTAGAAGGTCGTTTACAACCAAAATCCAGAGCAGGGGAGACAGAACACCATCTGCGGAGTTCCCCTATTGACTCTGAGCGCAGGCGCTCCCCCACTCCGCCGCGACAGTTCTGTTACGAAGTAAGCTGTAGATAAGCCTTATTATGTTGGGTTCAACCCCAAATTATCCCCCTATTG